>NC_058084.1:440562343-440834478 GCF_014858855.1 Bufo gargarizans
GGTCCAGGGCAGGTTCTAGGTTTGCTAGAAAGAGGTTGTTGTGTACTAGATTATGTATGATTTTCATTTTTTACATTACAAATGGGACAACCAATTTAACGTCTATAGTGCATATTAGGGCTCATGCACACGAACGTATTTTCTTTCCATGTCCGTTTTTTGCGGACTGTATGTGGAACCATTCATTTCAAAGGGTCCGCAAAAAAAACTGAAGGTATTCTGTGTGCATTCCTTTTCCGTATGTCCGTACTTCCGTTCCGGATAAAAATAGAACATGCCCTGTATTTGTAATTGCCCGCATTACAGACAAGGATAGTACGGTTCTATTAGGGAAAAGGACGACTGCTACATGCTGTGGTTTGTGTCCGGACAATTCTCTGTCTGCCGGAACAGCATGCCGGAGTTTTACCCCGGAGGTGTGAAATTATCCTAAAGGTTAAACTCTGTACTCATAGGGCTTGTCCCACCATTACAACCAATATTATATCAAATAATCATGGGATTTCATATAAAGTCTGCAATGTACAGAAAGTTAAAAATGATGTATTGTTTGCTTAATATAGACCTTACAAATCTGAAATGGCGCCCCCTATGTTTAGGACTAGTTTAAAGGGTTGGGTGCACATCCTAATAATCTATCTCAGGGCAGTTCTTTTGTACATGTGTGAAGTTCTCTGTTTGGACAAAAGGCAGAGGATCTGCATTGTGCCATTATCTATAGAAGGAAGGTGGTCGTGAACCTGAAGGCCCGTTTACAAAGGCTGACCGTCGGGGCAATTATCAGGAAAGAACATTCCTAGGAATGCTCTTTCCTGATAATTGTCCAGTGCAACATTTCTGTCGATCATCGGTAGGCTCAATCATTGGGTGAAGCATTGCTGATTCATCGTTCCTCGGCAGTAGATTGTCCTGTATTAACAGGACTGCCCAGAAACTAATGATACTCTATGGGGACAATCGATCACAGGAGGGATCTTTAGTCCCCATACAGAGTAAATGCAGCTCTCACTTCCTCTGACAAGCAGGCAATGATCAGGAACAAATGGTCCATTCCTAATAATTGCCTGCAGTGTTGATCTGTGTAAAGAGGCCTTGTGAAAAACAGTGGAGGATGTAAAAAGGCACTTACAGTTAAAGGGATTGTCCCATGACAAATATTCTACATTTTTCAATCCAACACCTGGATCTGAATACTTTAGTAATTGCATGTAATTAAAAATTTAGTACAGCCAGTGAATTATTCACTGAAATCTACCTGTATGACGCCACCTGCTGTTGGCTCTTTTTCTCATTTCTCTGTCCTGCTCACTGAGGTGGAAGCACATGCTCCGTTTCATCCTTCAACTGCCACTAACGGCAGTAGAAAGGAGAAAGTGGGCGCCCCCTAAGCTCCCAGCTTGAAATAATCTCTTGATCCATGTGAGGTACAGGGTAAGTTTGTGAGAAAGGAAAATTCCTCAATTAATAATGGTTGACCACTTTCTACAATGACTTTTTGATAGATTAGTTATGTAGGGGTACTCCACTGGTGGTTTTCAGTTCTTCTGCAGCCCCACCACTGAATTTTTTTTTAGCATTATATGGTGTCCATTGAAATAAATGGGCTGTCAGGGTGATAAATGGACATAACTGGTCCTCCAGAAGAGACACTCTTCGTAATTGCTCTTTTTACTCTGGTTAATTGATGGTGGCCTCGAACGAGGGATCCCCCAACATTAACCAGGTTACCCTGATATGGTAACCTGGTTTTCTTAAACCTTTTGACCCCCTCAGGTGCCAGTTCTACTTTGACACCTTCTATAGCTACACCCTGGTCTTGACAGGAGCAGCAGAGTGGATGTTCATCCTAAATCTCAACATGGCCACACAGGGGGCAAACACACCAGGCACAAGAGACAGGAAAGCCCATTCACTTACATCACTGATATATTCGGTGCATTTTTTGGCAAATTCAACACTTCTGTCTTCCAACACAGGATTAGGGAAAACCTGAAATCAAATAAGGCGATTTAGTTCACCGATAGATATAAAGCACTAAACTAAACCCAAGAGACACTAGGGGAGAGATTTACCTTTTCCTCCTCGTCACTGTCATCCACTGCAGAGTCAATGATAATGGGAATTTTCATCTTGACGGATGGTGAAGAAACGAATCTGAACCAGCAGCACAACAAAATCCAAGTCTGTGTCTTGTGAAATGAGGCAATGAACTGGACTACAGATGATGTCTCCTTAGCTGTGCAACGCTTATCACCGGCTCACCCGTATATGGTTCTCCATGCCCCTTATCTGAGAGTTTTCCTGATAGAGAGAGAAGAATAGCTCAAGTGGCCGTCACTTACAATGTAGCCAGACTCTGATAATATATATTTAGATGGTTGACTGCAGTGCATTTCATGCCACAAGGACCTCAATAACCCTCCCCCACCCCCTCAATTACATAAACAGTCCAGTTCATTATGGAGGTTGGGTGCATTTTTTGCAAAATAAAATTAGTGTGTGCAAATTTTGCAGTCCATTAAAAAACAAAGCCGTGACTTCACTCACATTACATTTTCTATTTATTCATTTATTTATTTTTGGAAAATAAAATCTATAAAAAGTCAATTATATGAATATGGGGTTCTAAGGGTGGGTTCACATCATGTTTTTCCCACTTTGCGGTTTTTGTCCGGCTGCCTGTGGCCATGTTTGTCATGCTGGGGCCAGGCCGAACTTCCGGCAGCACACGTCTGCAAGCGTTAGTACGGAGCCAGCAGACTGTTCCCGTGCTGGACGAGCCTAACGCTAGTATGAAAGA
The DNA here is from genome assembly GCF_014858855.1 of Bufo gargarizans. Classification (NCBI taxonomy): domain Eukaryota; kingdom Metazoa; phylum Chordata; class Amphibia; order Anura; family Bufonidae; genus Bufo; species Bufo gargarizans. Next base: position 440,565,144 of record NC_058084.1, read on the forward strand.
TGCCTAACGTGTACGGGGACTTGGGGACAGGCTGAATAGACAGGCTGCGGTCGTTTGCCTATTGGAAACCGATTTCACTGAAGAGGCTGCAATGCGGACTAAAGGTCCATTCACACATCCATATGTGTTTTGTGGATCCGCAAAACACGGACACCGGCAATGCTCGTTCCGCATTTTGCGGACCGCACATCGCTGGCACTCTCATAGAAAATGCCTTTTCTTGTCCGCAATATACAGACATCATACAGTCATCCTGTCTTTGGATGCCTCCAAGGCTTTCGACAGGGTGGAGTGGAAATTTCTATGGAAGGTGTTGGAAAGGATGGGATTTGGTATAAGGATCATTAGTATGGTTAGGCTTTTGTATAATTCTCCTATTGCGAAACTGAATCTTAATGGAAGTCTTACCCCGAGATTTAGGTTGACAGGAGGTACTCGTCAAGGTTGACCACTCTCTCCGTTACTGTTCGATATTTATATCGAGTCTCTGGCACTCAGGGTTAGGCAAGATACAGGGATTGAGGGTTTTGGAGTATTGGGATTAGAGGATCGGATATCGCTATATGCGGACGAGGTCCTATTTTTTATAAATTGTACTAATATAATGCTCCAAAGAATTATTCGTATAGTTGACTCTTTTGGGGAAGTTCCAGGTCTGGACATTAATTGGTCAAAGACTACTCTCACGTTATTGGATAACTTTGAGTATCGGAGCGAGAGCCTTTGACTATGTTAAAGGTGGTTGATTCATTTGAATATTTGGGTATGTTGATATCCCCTAGGGTTGAAGATTTTACTAAACTTAATTTGACTCCATTGATGACGAAACTGAGATAAAAAATTACGATATGGCTTTGATTACCTTTGACTAGATCTTTGGACTATTTCTTTGGTTAAGATTGTGATTTCATCTCAACTTCTCTATATCCTTAGGAATTCACCAATTTGGATTGAAGACAAGTTCTTCAAACTTATTGAGAGGCTGATTAATGACCTTTCTGGGGAAGAAAACGAGTAAGGTTAAAGCTGGATCATTTTTATAAGCCGCTTGAGCAGGGAGGGTTGAATCTTCCTTACTTTAAGGGTTACTTTCTGGCTGGGCTATTATGGTTATACGGAAGAGTCCGCTGTGTAAGATCTTGGTGGAACGTTCTCCATTTGATAATATTTTTACTCTGCTGGATTCGGGGAGATTAATTAATGTTGAACATGAATTTAGAGCGACAGGAAAGCTATTCTCTAGATCCTGGACTATTATTAGAAGCTGGATGGGGATAAAGGGTTCTCTTTTGTGCACTCCTCTTTGGCATAATTTTTACCTACAGGATGTTCATAAATTATTTGGGGATAGGTTTTGGGAGAAAAGTAATTTTATTTATGTTTCACAGGTGTTCAGGAACGGTGAGGTACTTGACTTTTCTGATCTATCGCGCACAGGTAACTTAGGTAATTTAAGTTGGTTTAGGTATTTTCAGATACGCTCAGCACTATCTACCGTAAAAGAAGTCTACTTGTTGGAGATAGACACTTCTTCACAATTGAACGTTTTGATAGAGACCTCAGGCCAGAAGGGCAAGATCTCTCAACTATATAAATTATTAGTTGGGTCATTATTTGACAAGGTCGATTCCCCAGGTCAGGAGGCTTGGGGAATTGACTATCCAAGGGTCACGTCACAGGAATGGGGAAATATTTACGCTTATTTAAGATTAGTATCACATAATGGAAATCACATTTTGGTACAGTTTAATATTTTACACAGAGTGTATATCACACCGATTTGGCTTAATAAATGTGGATTAAGAGAATCTACTAAATGCCCACGGTGTGATGAACAGCGGGCAGATTTCTTACACATGCTTTGGTTATGTCCGGATCTTAAAGCTTATTGGGGTTCAATTCAGAATTTTATCAGCCAAAAAGTGAGGGTAGTAATTCTGTTTAACCTGAATGTTGGATATTGAGTAACTTAACCAGGGTAAATTGCCATAAGGATAAAAAGATTCTTTTGATTAGTATTATGTTTCTAGCCAGACTGTTGATCGTTCAAGTTTGGAGCTCACAAAATATTCCTAAGCTTAATGAATGGTTGCAATTGGTCAATAAAGTTAAGATATGAGGTGGTCTTATATAAACAAAAAAATTCTGAGGCTAAATGGTCCAAGTTATAAGGACCACCTCATATGGTACCACCTTATATAAGACCACCTCATATGGTAGTTCGTTTCTATGTCTCTCCCCCCTCCCTCCACGTAAAAAAAAAAGAGACGCATCGCAAGAGAGGGGGGTAGGTTTGGGTTGTCCGGGATGGGAAAGGGAAGGAAAAAAGGAAAATAAGGAATAAGAAATACGATGTCACTGATTAAATATGTATTTGTTTTAGGGTTTCTTAAATAAAATAAAAATAAAAAAAGAAGCCCAATGTGTACAAAAAAACATATAAGTTAGACTACTTTCACACCTGCGTTTAGGTGCGGATCAGTCTGGTATCTGCACAGACGGATCCGCACCTATAATGCAAACGCTTAGATCCGTTCAGAACGGATCCGTTTGCATTACCATGATAATGCAAACGGATCCGTTTTGACTTACATTGAAAGTCAATGGGGGACGGATCCGTTTGAAAATTGAGCCATATTGTGTCAACTTCAAACGGATCCGTCCCTATTGACTTACATTGTAAGTCTAGACGGATCCGTTTGGCTCCGCACGGCCAGGCGGACACGAAAACGCTGCAAGCAGCGTTCGGGTGTCCGCCTGCTGAGCGGAGCGGAGGACAAACGGTGCCAGACTGAGGCATTCTGAGCGGATCCGCGTCCACTCAGAATGCATTAGGGCTGGACGGATGCGTTCAGGGCCGCTTGTGAGAGCCTTCAAACGGAACTCACAAGCGGACACCCGAACGCTAGTGTGAATGTAGCCTTAAACGGATGCCTCAGACTGATTCCATGCTGGGGCATGCCTTCACCATAGAGTTCTATTGTAAATAAAAAAAAAGTTACCGGATTCTGCAGGATACAAGAACGTGGTGTGCTGCATTTTTGTATCTTTTTTTCTTCTTCTAACGTATACGTCAAACGGAGGCATAAAACGTGATGTGAACCCACCCTAAACCACACATCTCCATGGGTTTACCGACTATAATAAATTTTCCCCGCCCAGTGACACTCCCGGTCACCCACTATACAGAGTACTACAACACAGCCCCAGAGGGCAATGCATGGAGGCTCCTCGGTGCAAAACAGTACAGCCTCCACGTGCTGCAGTACAGGCTCTGTCAGATGCACAGGGACATCCTCTCATTGAAGCAATGACGATTGTATATCAATAATCTAAAGATATGAACCGGCTTTCCTTTTTATGCAGATAAAGGTTTGCTGGCACCGAATGAGAACACTTGCTCAGAGGCAGCAAACCTGTACCTAATCCTGCTCTCATACAGCGGTAGCCAGGCTAGATAATGCTATGTGAGCTGAATACATCTGTAGTACCCTAGACCTGGGTCTACTACAATGTTGTATATAGTTTTGTACTGTTTTATATTACATGGTTATGTATTTTGTATTGCATCATTTGGCCGTATCTACCGTACGGTTGGCAATGGTCGTCAGGAACAGGGCTAACCACCCGGTTCCTCCCCTCTTGGTAGGAGTGGGCTGTTCCTGCTTCCATCCAGGGGGGGGGAGTTCATGTTGAGGAAGAAGGAAGCACACGTCTGAGCTCCTGCTCCTAAAGAGGACTCTCCAAACTGAGTTACAGTTATACTTCACCCCTTTAAGCAGATGTTGTCACCTCTCCCGATGTCTCTTTTAGCAACTCCCTATCTAATAACAATTCTGTAACATCTTCTCATGACTCTATGTTTTGCCATTCCTTTATTATGCCTTCAAGAAATTATGATTTCCATGAAGGTCCACATGAGAGTTACCAGTTGGGGTTGTCCCTGCACAGTCTGACACTATCTAATTACTGCTGCCAGTGTCAGACTGTGCAGGGACACAAGGGCCAGGTGAAGCGCTGACACGCGAAACGGCCGTCGCCGAAGTTCACTCACTGCCTGTATGTAAGTCCGTCCCATGCCACATCCTATTTGTACTTGGCTTTTGTATCCAGTCACTGATGTACTCAGCTTTATATGTATCCAGCTTGTCGATGTATTCAGCGACCAATTTTGGAGGAGTAAAAAAGCCTGTTGCCGCCTGAATATTTTCCTATCCTTTGAAATTACTATGCAGGGACATAGTACCCCCCCCCCCCCCCCCCTAATCTCTAAAGGGGTGATCTGGGTCTGTAAAATGAAAGGCCTATTTTAATTTTACAGTCCCAGATAACCATTTTAAGCACAATGGCTTCATTTATTGTACATGATTTGTGTTACAATCAGTCTACTCTGTATACATAACACAATGAACAGCTACACTGGATAACGCAGCTATTTCCATTTTAGCCTGGCACCCGAACATAATGCATGCTCCAGCACAGCATCAACGTTTCATATCCATAACTGTCATTAATACAGAATCTTACATTGAAAGAATGTATCTTGCTGCATACTAATTCCAGAGGCGAGCCATGAACATAGAGAACTCCTGGGAGCTTGAGGGGCGCATCTATAGGGGAAGCGGCTGCTACGGGACTCAAACTCAGAAGGGGCTTGCCCGAGTGTTGGACTGAAAGATTATATTGGGCCCCCTCAACAGTATTATACAATGACAGTATATACAGTCACATGACATATAGTATATATGAGTAGGGAACAGGTGGAGAGCTATCTTGATTAGCTGCAGGAGTCAGGGTTGATGGGGGGGGGTTGTTGCTGTGGGGCCCAGTCGGTTCTAGTTAAAGATGCTGCCCACTATGGCCAAATCCTTTTTAGTTCGGAGGATCCTGCAGAGGTCATCTGTAATGTGTGTGGGGTACTCAGCAGCAAGTGTGCAATTACCCTGCAGCGCCCCCTCAGGAGACTGGAGCATCACATGTTTCCATTGAAATCATCATCAGACTGTCAGTGTAACGTACGGATGTGCCGGGTCCTCCAAAACTGTACGATATTCTCTGTAGCGTCTCTCCACTCTCTAACTGAATACCTTCTAGGTCTCCAGCATCTGAGATGTGTGTTATGCTTTCTGCAGTTATAACACAGACCTTTATAATATGCACTAGTAGCTGCTGCAGAACCTCTTTAAAAAAAAAAAAAAAAGGGAGCAATGCAAGTCAGTGTAAGCTATTCACACAGGAAAAGGAACTGCTTGAAAAAAGTGATCCGTGGCAGATTGCTTGCAGGGTCAGACCAGAGGACGCTCTGGTGGTCCCGGACTGTTTCGGCAGAGAGCAGCCTGACGGCAGGGGTGAACCAGCAATGAGGCCAGGTGAGGCGATCGCACCAGGTAGGGGCAAGAGGGGGGCAGCGGAAGGGCAATGGGCAGTGAGTTCATTGTGGCAAAGGAATTAGGTTAACCACTTCCTGACCGCCCATAGGATATAAACGTCCTATGGGCGGTTGTTTATCTCTACTTGGACGTTCTAAAACGTCCATTCAGAGATCGCAGCTGCCGAGTAAGGGGCCAGCTGTCAGTGACAGCAGGGCAACCCAGAGAGAAGGTAGGGACAGTTCCCAGGTGTACCTGTCTTCTAGATCGCTGTATACACAGTGCTCAATGCGCTCGCTGTCCCGGACCGGTGGTCATGTGACTGCCGGGGCCGTGAGAGGGCAGGAGCTGTCGGGTCTTTCACAGACCTCGATCAGCCCTGCACTGAGGCTGTACAGCGCTGTATAGTGAAGTTAAATGTCCCCCAGAGGTCTTGTATGACCTTATGGGGGACGCAAAATGCAAAAAAAAAAAAAATAAATAAATAAATAAAGGAGTTTCAAAAAAAATAAAAAAGGTTTCACGTGTTAAAAAAAAATCCCCAATTAAGTAATAAAAAAAGTGTTAAAACTAGAAAAATATTAAATAAAATAGACATATTTGGTATTGCCACGTCAGTGACGGCCGGCTCTATAAATATATCACATGATCCACCCCGTTTGATAAACACCATTAAAAAAAAAAAGTGTAAAAAAAAGCTGTTTTTGTCACCTTACATCACAAAAAGTGATAAAAAGGCGTATGTCTCACAAAATGATACTTATAAAACAGTCACCTCATCTGGCAAAAAATGAGCCCCTACATAAGAAAATCGCAAAAAAAATAAAAACTGTGCTAAAGCAACAAATTTTTTGGTCAGCTTGCCCCATAAAGTGTAATAATGAATTATCAAAAAATCATATGTGCCCAAAAATGGTATCAATAAAAACCATCAACTCTTCCTGCAAAAAACAAGTCCCTGCACAAGACGATTGGCAGAAAAATAAAAAAATATGGCATTCAGAAAATGGAAACCCAAAAACAATTATTTTTCAAAAATTCTTTATTATGTAAAACTGAAACAAAGAAAGTAGACATATTTAATATCATTGCGTCCGTAACAACCTGCTCTATACAAATAGCACATAATCTTCCCTGTCAGATGAATATTGTAAAAAATGTAAAAAAAATGCCAAAACAGCAATTTTTTAATTACCTTGCCTCACAAAAAACGTAATATAGAGCAATTAAAAATCATATGTACCCCAAAATAATACCAATAAAACTGGCACCTTATCCCCTAGTTTCCAAAATAGGGTCAACTTTTGGAAGTTTCTACTGTAAGGGTGCTTCAGGGGGGCTACAAATGGGACATGTCATCTGAAAACCAGTTCAGCAAAATCTGCCTTCCAAAAACAATCCTTTTCTTCTGTGCCCTGCCGTGTGCCCTTACACCAGTTTACAACCACATGTGGGGTGTTTCTGTAAACCGCAGAATCAGGGTAATAAATATTAAGTTTTGTTTGGCTGTTAACCCTCGAAGAAAAAAATTGATTAAAATGGAAAATTGAGTGAAATTTAAAAATTTTATTTAAATTTTCCTTTAATTCTTGTGGAACACCTAAAGGGTTACCAAAGTTTGTAAAATCAGTTTTAAGTAACTTGAGGGGTGTAGTTTCTACAATGGGGTCATTTATGGGGGGTTTCTACTTGTGTAAGCCCCACAACGTGACTTCAGACCTGGGTTTTTGAAATTTTCTTAAAAATTTTAGGAATTGCTTCTAAAATTCTAAGCCTTCTAAAATCTTAAAAAAATAAAATTACATTTACAAAATGATGCCAACATAAAGTAGACATATGGGGAATGTTAAGTAATGAATATTTTATGAAGTATTACTTTCTGCTTTAAAAGCAAAGAAATTGAAATTTTGAAAATTGCTAATTTTTCTAAATTTTGGCTAAATTTGGGATTTTTTCATAAATAAAAGGTGAAATATAGTGACTCAAATTTATGACTATCATGGAGTACAATGTGTCACGAGAAAACAATCTCAGAATGGCTTGGATAAATAAAAGTGTTCCAAAGCTATTGACACAAAGTGACACATGTCAAATTTGCTAAATTAGGCCTGGTCAGGAAGGGGGCAAATGGTCTGGCCTGGAAATGGTTAAGAAATTTGCATGGGGGACTAGGTTCATCCCTGCCTGCTGGATTTTGCTGGATCCGGCAATGCCGGATTCTCTAGTTCAACGCCAGATGCCCATTGACTGTAATGAGGTCCTGCGATGATCCAGCCACTTTCCATATAACGTTTTTTTTAGTCCAGCCAACAGCCTGCGTTTGTGCTGGATCAGGCAGCCGGATGTGCTTGACGGAGATGTGAACGAGGCCTTATAGTTATGAACTTCTCGGAAAAGTATTTGATCGGGCATGAAACCAAACCTGAATGATGATCTAAACTTCAGCGGCACGCTCAGAGATAAGCCTGGTATGGCACACATCACAGGGCTCGCTCAGATGAAGCACGGTCTGCAGAAAACAGAGCACTTGAGCAATGAATTCCTCATTCTCTGTGCAGCCAGCAGTTCAGAGCAAGTTAATATTTAATATGGAAAATAATCTTCCTGCTTAGACAGAACATTTTGAGAAAATCAGCTTAAAGCCGTAGTCTGTATGTATTCACATAAATCTGTCTTTATTGGAATCTCACGGTGCTTAAAGGGGTAGTCTACAAAACAGTGCCACGCTTGTCTGAGTTACATTTAATTAAAATTAGGAAAATTTGGAGTAGGCGGTATTAAACATACATGGGAAGAATCTATCATAGCTTTTGGTGTCAGTTTTAAGTCTGTCTTTGCTTTCTGAGATTGCCCGAAATGTATGAAATGACTCACAGTAATAATATATTTGGCGCAAGGGCAATGTGGTGTATACCTATGTCTGTAAAAGTACAGCAGGGGGTTGCATGGCGTGGAGATGCAACTTTTTTGCGACTTTTTAAAATGTCACACATTATAAATAATTCTTAAAGGTCTTCTAATCTGAAATTCTGACCTACTTTTTACTCCACTTCTAAAAGCAGCGAGGCTCACCAAATGTGGCAAAAAATATGCACCAAATGTAGCACACGGGCATAACTTTCGACATTTTTAGGCCACAAAACTGGTTTAGTAGACTTCATAAATGTCCCTCACAATCCCTTAATGTGTAAGCAACCTGTCCAATATTGCAATTAAGTTGCAAATTGATGTTTGAGAATCATTAGGCCTCATTCATACGTCCATGTCGACATCCGTGACAAGGTGGTCAGTGGTTCATCCGTGAATATGTCCATAAAGGATCCATGTTTGGTCCATATGTCTGTTTTTTTGCCGTCTGTGTGTCATCCATATTCCATGGACACTACGGCTTAAAATTTGTTTCTAGAGCATCTTCTACCAATGGTTTGTGAAAACCAAGGACCAAACACGGATGGCATACATGTTGTGTCTGTGATCTTCATGGAACCATAGACTATAATGTGCGTGAGGAATCCGTAATAAAAGATAAAATAGGGCATGCCTCCGTGGTGTCACCAGGGACCCACAGTCTGTGGAAAACCACTGATGTGTGGCTGCGTGAGCAGTCCATAGAAACCAGGGACAGCACACATATGTGATTCACTGACATGTGAAAGAGGCCTTAGGAGGCCATTTTTGTTTCAATAAATGCAGATGGATTATCAGAACAGAGAGCACCAGTTAATGAGTCTTTCAGCTATAACTGGTGAAGATCAAAGTCACATATCCCCTGACTGTCCAGGTTCAGTAAGCAGGGGTGGACTGGGAACTTAGAGGCCCTGGAAAAAAAATCTAAAAATGTTGTAGGTGGGTTCAAGCTGACAGAAAGTGTGGTAACACAAGCAGATGGGGCAAAAACAAGTTGTCAGGGTCAGTAATACCATAATGCAGCACAAAATACCACCTCAGAAGAACTAACTACCACAGTGCCGCATACTATACCTCCCCAGAAGCTGTCCTGTTGTGGTGGCCATCAATAGCTGCCCGTTCTGTCCCCCTCATCCTCCAATTGCCTGTAATATCAAGCTAGCCCTACCTTCAGCATGCTGCCTGGACTTCCTCTAATAATGACCCCTATGGTTCCCCCAGTAGTATGTACCCGGCCATCAGCAGTAAGGAGGGTTTGAGTGTCCCTATGGGGCAATGGCCCACTTGGAAAATTCCCTGTAGGGTCTATGATCAGTGTGCCCCTGTCAGCAGGTCAACCACTTATTTAGGGTACTACTCCAAGTGTCCATACCAATATCCATCATGTTCCAAGATCCAGAAAAAACATTAGGGTCTCATGCGTGATTCGTTATACCAAGTACAGCTCCTCTACTTGGAGCTGACATAACTAACTAGTACAGATAGCTAGTGATAACATCAGTCACTGGAAGACTATTGGTGCCCATGCACATAAGGGTAAAGTCGGCCAAACCAGCCAATTCAGACGAGACCAACCATCTGATCAGTAGATGTTGGGGGAAAGATGCCTCGGTTATGCCATTTTTCATCATGCGGATCCTTTGTTCTCACAGAGGATAAGCAATCACCAGGGTGTCTGGCAGTGGTTTATGGCACTCTCCCCATTGAGAAGATGTGCATTCTTGGCTGACTTGATTGTGAACGTGTATTGGGGGTCAGGAGATAGAGCTTTTGGCCGAACAAATGTTTGTCTGCCAGCTATTGAAGGTGTATGCCCATCCTTAGTCTACTTGGAGACTACCATCAGCTTCAAGAGAAAGGGACAAGCAGGACACTTACAGAGGCAAGTTTGAGGCACTTATGAATGACTATATATATGGAGAATCCTTTAAGCAGTCACTACATATGGAGGATGCTGTGGTTGAAATTGTACAGAGGGGCCATCACCGTTAGGGTATGTTCACACTGTAGATTTTGCCGCAGCATTATTTTTTTTTTCCACTTTGAACACTGCAAACCGGCTCGTAGTTTAACCAAATTAAATGGAGCTTAACAGCAAATGGACAAGTGGTTTTTCTCTGGACTTCGCACCAAGAAGGGACAAGCTTTTAAATCACAGAATCAGAGACAAAATTCTGATGGCTAAAGACGCCATGTGAAAGGACAGTTTTAATTGGATCGCCCAGCAAGGACCTCAAGTTGTAGTAAGCTTTTTCTTATGCGAAAAAGTTGATGGCACAAAAACTTTTTTTCTATAGGAACATTAAAAATTTGTCATGGATTTTATAATTTGTGGGTGAAACCAAGCCATCTCTAGCATCTGTCAGCAGGACCAGCTCTATTAAACCAGCATGTTACTGGCATACAACGTTTTTTGGCCTTTTAAAACCCAGCATTTATGCTGGAAATCGTCCGGATCCCCATTGACTGCAAGTAGAGGATCTGGCAGGCTGCTGTGTGCCGGAACAGCCTGCTGGATCTTCTAACGGAGATGTGAACGAAGCCTTATGATCAGTTTGCATCAGGTCGTGTCACTTCTGTCAGAGATCTGTTATTTTTGACTGAGGAATAGTCCTCCCGTCAAAAATAACTGATCTGTGACGGAAGTGACACGACCTGATGCAAACTGATCATAACTGATGTTCAAAATAACGGATTTATTTTTTTAAGAAGAACGGGAAGCAACGGTGATGTCAACCCGGCCCAACTCTGTTCAGAAGAAATCAGCAGTTTTTTAGCCCCTCGATCACATCAGCAACACTGCTTTCCTCCCTTAGCATCTCTGCCAACTTTCCCTGATGCTGAGATGCTAACTGCGCATGCGCAATTGAAGATTCAACTGTCCATGCATGGTATTACAGGGCCATGCAAGAGGTCAATGAGGATGTCTGGCCCTGTCAGTCAGGTGGAGTGGGGAATGGCTAAGGGTGGCAATCGGAGGAGCTGAATTCCTCTGAGGGGCTAGGTCGTGCCCATCGGTGCACTGAAACCCTAACTTAAACACGACCGTTTTCTCAGGATGGCGGCATGGATTTTAACAAAAAGATATTGTTTTATTTAGCAGAAAGCAGGAAGGATCAACCCTACCACATAGTATGCCTGGTTAGGCTAACGTCATACCTGCCGCAAAGCTAATCCGGAAGGATTTTCCAGCACAGAACGGCCTGCCCGAGCAATCTGGATCTGGCACAGCCGGATAGAGCCATGCACTGCCGGACCCCATTGACTATAATTATATCCAGCACAGATAAGGCTGCTCCCCGGCATAAATGCCGAACAAAAATTGCTGCAAGCAGCATTAATACCGGGGAGTGGTGGAATCACCACCAGAACCAATTATAGTCAAGGGGCCCAGCAGACATGCAGCACTATCCAGCTAAGCTGGATCTAGAGATCCCTGGCAGGCCATTCTTTGCCGAAACAGCCTGCCAGATTAGATTTTCCGCGAGTCTCAAAGTAGCCTTAGTGGGGTTTATCCAGCTGACAAGTGCTCTTTAAAAACCATGCAGTTTTAAAGTCCTGCTCACTACTTTGTAACATCTAACTGCTGTCCAAAAATATCAAAAAAGACCAAAACCGACCTAAAACTGGCTAACACACACAGAACCCTACAGCCTAAAATCAGCATAATAAAAAGTCATCCTTCTCTATGGACGAAATAGACATGACACCTTATCCAGGACGGCTGCACAGGCTCCTACATCAAAGCAAGGGCACAGACACATTAGTGCAATACAAACTCCTAAATTAATAACCTCTCTACAAGTATGTGCGGCGAGTTATCCGAAGCTGGCATGCTGGTTTCTGGGTGGAATGAGCACTTGTCCCATGGTAACACCTGCTGGGTTTTTGATTGCCTACAGCAGCCTTAATCTAAACAGCGACTGGAACCAATTTGGAGCTTACATCGTGGAGGTCGTTCCAAGTCAGCAGGTACAGGGCATAACGAGAGTCGGAGACAAACACTGCCAAGAGTGAGGTAACGGTCCTGGCTATAGGTCACATTGCTTCCATTTATGGGGGAGATATAAATAGCTGGTGGTTGGTGAATTAGATTTCAGAAATATGATACAAATAGTAATTACAGTTTTTGATATATATCACAAATCTGAGCAATCCCCAATTAAAGGAACTCTAAACCTAGAAATAGATGCTAAAGGCAACATTTTCTGCATGATCCTAATCAGGGGCGTAACGATCGCGGTCGCAGAGGGTGTGACCGGGCCCGGCCCGCAGCCCTGCAAGTTACCGTGTGCGGAAAAGACCCAGGGTGGCGCTACCCCAACGCGCGTTTCGGCGTGCCTTCGTCAGGGACCCCCTGACGAAGGCACGCCGAAACGCGCGTTGGGGTAGCGCCACCCTGGGTCTTTTCCGCACACGGTAACTTTTTTGGGTGAGCTCCTGTCCTCTGCTAGTCTCCTCCATTCATTTATTCCTTATGAATTCCGGTTTGCAGCATACTTCCATCTTTATCATTTTTCTTTTGTCTGCATACCTGGTCCTTAACCATTGAGGGGATATGCGCTGACAGGTGTCTCACTTGGTACTTTACTGCTTTTGCATTTGTACATGGGTTTGATTATTTATTTTGTATGTGATTCCCATGTCTTACATACACTATGTACCATGCTTTGTGATCCGTGTGCATTTTCTTCCCAGGGTGGCGTTTTTTCTTTTAGTCCTCCGCCCCCTTTTCATCATGTTTATGGCATCGCATTTATCTATCCATTATTTCCATTCATGTCAATTTCTATTTTTAATCATGTCTTAATAAAAGCACATATATATTTTTTGGTATTATGAGCTCCTGTCTGTTTGTTTTCACTATTTAACGCGGAGCTTTTACCGAGCCCTACCCTTTGTGTGTCCCTGTTGTTAGGATTTACATTGGTTCAGACACTGTTCTCCCATTTCCCTACACAGGGACACCCCAGGTCATTTTTTGTTTTTGTTGACTAAATATTTTTGGTGGCGACTTTTTTTTTGGGACATTTTTTATAAAGTTTAACTATACAATTAGACAAAAAAAAGACCAAGGGAAAGGGAAGAAGTGCTGGCATATGTTTTTTATTTTTCCTTTTTGCATTTTCTGTCTAGTGCTCCCTTAAATAAGATTGTGCACTATAAATAACATTATCTTAATGTTCACCATATGCACATTACTACTGTATGTCACAGCTACATTTTGTACAGAACAATAAAAGGCGCCCTTGACTAGACGCCACAGTCTACCGCCTTGTGCCTCGGGTATTTTACACACTGGAGGTATTTTTCATTAGATTCCGCATTACACAGGTATTCTACCCAGAAAATTGTTTATAGAATATAATACAATGGGAGACATTTATTAAAGTGGTGCAGAGAAAAAACTGAGAAACAACCAGATTCCACCTTTCATTTTCTGAAGTAGTGGTGGAATCTGATTTGTTTCAATAGACAACTAAGCCAGTTCTACTTTACACCAGTTTCGATAAATCTCCCCTAATGCCTTACACAGGACCCATACAGTGACACACAGATTTTCTACAAGTCCACAATATGCTTGAATCCACTCTAAGTGACTACATACATGGCTTTGGTTTTCTCAGGGGCGTAGCTAAAGGCTCATGGGCCCTGGTGCAAGAGTTCATTTTGGGCCCCGCTTCACTCAGTGCTTTGTGGCCGGGGGGCAGGGAAGCACATAGCCTTCCTGCTGCCTGAGGCAAAAATTTAAATGGCAACCCCCATGCCAAATTCTTGACCTAAACCCTTCCCTCCAGCCAGAGGTGTAGCTTGACCTTTAAGCACTTTTTATAATACCAGTGTGTTTTGTGGCACAAGGGTCTTTGGCCCCCTCAGGTTCCTGGGCCTGGTAGCGACTGCTACCTCTGCACACCCTATGGCTACTATCCCTGATTACTGCCCTGTGGAGAACCTTCTATAGACACCCCCTTTATGGTTTACCATATAGTGCCCAAATAATGAAATCATACAGTGCTCAAATAACATAAAGCACCCAATGAATGGACAGTAGCTGTGTCCCGTTTAGTTGCCTTTTCATAGCTTTGGGCAAGATGAGTGGGGTAGGGAAAAATTGGGGTTGCCTGGACCACCAAGGCCAGTGACATCTCTTCATTTGATGTACACGATGTGACCACACAGGTAGCACTCACCAATTTTCGATACTCAAACCTCAGATAAAATAAATTAGAAATGTTATGTTAAAACCAAAAAGGAAAAATCCAGGTTGTACCGATCCATAATGCACCATGATATCCATGAATGCCATAAAGCATGGGTAGGCAAACTCCGTCACTCCCAGCGTGCATAATTGCTCTGCTCTTCTCAGAACTCCCTTAGAAATGAATGGAGCATGCTGGGAATTGTAATTTGACAACACCTGGAGTGCCGAAGTTTATGGGTTCTAACTGAAATTCCATGTGGCTCCCATTGTATAGAGACACACATAGGACCTGCTTTATTAAAACAGTCTGACTAGCAACCAATCACATTGTAGCTACTCTGTGCACCCTTGCCGCTTCCTGCATTTTTGCACCATGGGTGGCCCCAAGCCACTCTGTGCACCCTTTCCACTTCATCCATTTTTGCACCATGGGTGGGCCCAAGCCACTATGTGCACCTTTGCCCCTTCCTGCATTTTTGCACCATGGGTGGGCCCAAGCCCCTCTATGCACCCTTGCCCCTTCTACTTCCTCTGCCAGCCCCTCCCTCTCCTTGATTGGCAGGGTCAGGTTCCTGCATAGTCAACTCATCTGGTCTTGTCAATCAAGGAGCAGAAGGAGGAGTTGGCAGAGGAAGCAGGAGAAGCAAGGGTGCACCAAGTGGCTTGAGCCCGCCCTCAGTGCACATAATTGTTCATTTGTATATGGATTAAAATATTTTTTTCTCCAGAAAGAAGCAACGGATCGCCAAGTGAAAGGTACCATTAAATTCAGCTGAGATAGCCCTACAAGACATTGTACCTGGTTTATCAATGAATTTTTTGGTGACAGGTTCCCTTCAATATATTTGACCTGGACTTTACATTCTGAATTGAGGTAAAAGCTAATATTGTTTGTAAATGAGATGTAAAGTATAGATTACGAGCTGGAGAAACCTCGGTTCATGTGGACAAGTGATGAGATTGGTTCTGTTTGTACACGTTTAATAATTCAGCGTGATACATACTTTTCTCCAGGCATACTGGAAAGTTCTCAAAACCAATATGCGATCTTCTAAATATACCGCATGTTAGTAAGCCTAAGGGAAAAGCTGTTCTTCATATCAAGCTTGGCGATAAGTCGAATATCTGCAATTAGCTCATTTCACTATACTTGAACTCGTCAAATTGAAATGTGTTGGAGAATTATCATTTGAAAATGTAATTTTTGGGCATCAGGTTTTTAAATAATTTATCCCGGACATTGTCACTTTACAGAAGACCCGTCCCCTCTCCTGACATGTCTGATTTAGTAACTACTTGAGTTCCCCATGTAATAATTCTGGATCATCTTCTCATGACAATATGATGTGTCATTCCTTTATTATTCCTGCTAGAAGCTATGGATGCAGCAGAGTTAAAGGGGTTGTCTCATCTCAGAGTATGGGGGCATATCGCTAGCATATGCCCCCATTGTCTTATAGGTGCGGGTTCCACCTCTGGGACCTGCACCTATATCGAGAACAGAGCCCCCAGAGTGGTGGCTAGAGGACTCCAGTCCGGCCACCACAAGCACTCTCCCCATTGAAGTGAATAGGAGCACATCCCGCATGGCCGGCCACCGCGCCCATTCACTTCTAAGGGCCCGACTGAAATAGCCGAGCCAGTGCGTCCTATGGCGGCCGCATAGAAAATAAATGGAGGGCGGCTGTGCATGTGCAGCGCGTCCTCCACCACTTTCGGGGCTCCGTTCTCGCTAAAGGTGCAGGATAAGACAATGAGGTCATATCCTAGCGATATGCCGCCATTTTCTGAGATGAGACAACCCCTTTAACAGTCACACTTGTTGAGTTATCACATCTAGTTAACGCGTTATCACTGTGAGTGGTAACTCTGCTGCATCTGTACAAGGTTCCATTCAAACGTCCGCAAGTGTTTTGTGGAACGTAAATTGCGGATTTGCAAAACACGGACACCGACCATGTGTGTTCCAAATTTTGCGGACCGCACATGGACGGCCCTGTGATAGAAATGCCTTTTGTTGTCCGTGGCTGCGGACAAGAATAGGACATGCTCTATCTTTTTTGCAGGACCGCGGAACGGAACTACGGTGTGCTGTCCGCATCTTGAATTTAATGGGTCTGCACCCGTTCCGCAAAATTGCGGAAAGGATGCGGACCCATTCATACGAACTAAATGAATTACTAGCAGTTTGCAGCGAAGGTCCAGCTTGGTGTTACAAGTTGGGGGTGTGTCCCAGCACAGTCTGACACTATCCAATCAGTGTTGCCAGTGTGCAGGGACACACCCCCAACTGGTATCACCCATCTGGACCCTCACTGCAAACTGCTAGCAATTCATTCATAACTTCTAGCAGGAATAATACAGGATAAAGTCATAAGAATAGATTCTCCAGAATTGTTGTCACATGGGGGATGCAAGTAGTTACTAAAACAGACATGTCAGGAGAGGGGGCAGCTATTCCTTAAAAGGGTTATGTGCCACCTGTCGTAGGCTGCCATCTGTGGGGAAATCCTTCAGTAAGTGTTTAGTTCCACAGCAGCGCCACCACAGGGGAATCAATGAATTACAGAATTGGAGTTGGAATCTATATTTTGTGTGAGCTTGTTGGTTCCTCAAAGGTAAATGATCCTCTCTGTAGCCACTTTCCTGTCTGGTTGCATGAATTTTAAACCTCCTTCTATTATGTTATAGTTGGATAAAAGGTTATTTGGAAATGGGTTTTCCAAACCGGACAATTTACTGTCTAATGTAGAAGATTCATTTTTATATAATCCATTCTGAGTTAATGGGGGAAGGGGGGGTCCTGATGTTCTGAATCCTCAACTCTTGGCAAACGAGGAGAGTGGTTTCAAATGGTGGAGGGTATTTATGAAGACTAGCGTTCCCATACTCCAGTCTTGATGCCGTGTGTGCTGGAGTGAGGTGCACCTAATTTATTAAAAGGCAGGTGCCCTCGGTGTGCCAGAAACTCAGATCTATGGCATAGACTTGAGCTATAGCTTACATCAGTTTCTCAGGCAAGTTTATAGTAAATCAGGAGGGTGTGTGACAGGCTCCGCCTATTCCATTAGGCCACATCCCCTTTCTCACCCCTTGGCAAGAAGCTGAAAAAGTCTCAAATATGACATTGCAACTTTTTAATCACTGTGTAATACTTAATTTCCCCTGTGGTGGCGCTCTAGGGGAATTAAACACTTCCAGCTGGATTCCCTCTCAACCAGTGGGGTACCTACCATGGAAGCAGACCACGCGACTGCTAAAGAGGATCGAGGACCAGGTGCTGAACTGCTTCCCTGTTCTCGACATAGATTCACTGCATTTTCTGGCAGTCACCACTAGGGGGAGCTAAGTGCAAAGATTATTTTGCATTCTATGGCAATTGTGAAAAAAACTACTGACTGAGCTCCCCCTAGTGGTGGCTGCTGGCAGCTATATCATAATGTATTGTGTGAAGGGAAGCAGAACATGTATTCATGTTTTTATTTGTCTGGTGTAAATGCATTGTGAAATATGGTGTTCAGAATAAGCGCCGCCATATTTATAAAGCACCTGTTCCACTTTTTCTGACACAGAAGTCAGTTAAAATCTGTGAATTGGAGGACGCCTCTTTATTCCATTTATTTTTATTATCTAAAGTGTATTATTGCATTTGATTATAAAGACTGTATATCTGTCAAAATGTTGGGAGTCGCACCTTGTGTTCTGCATTGCCTGAGAGTGCAAAAAAAAAAAAATGGGGGTTAGAGTACTTTCGCACTAGCATTTTTCTTTTCCGGCACTGAGTTCCGTCATAGGGGCTCAATACCGGAAAAGAACTGATCAGTTTTATCCTAATGCATTCTGAATGAGAAAAATCCGTTCAGGATGCATCAGGATGTCTTCAGTTCAGTCACTGAACAGCGTTTTAGACAGAGGAAATACCGCAGCATGCTGCGGAATTATCTCTGTCCAAAATTCCGGATCAGTTGCCTGAATGCCGGCATTAATTTACATTGAAATGCATTAGTGTCGGATCCGGCATTAAAAATACCGCAATGAGCAGACCGGTAAAAATGTAAAAAATATATATAATGGATCCATTTCTCCGGATGACATCCGGAGAGATGGATCCGTTCTTGCAATGCATTTGTAAGACGGATCCGTATCCGTCTACAAATGCTGTCGGTTTGCATGCAGATTGCCGGACGGAACTGCTTGCCGGATCACTCTGCTGCAAGTGTGAAAGTAGATTTTGTATAAAATTATTTGTGCCTGTCCGCCAATGGTAAGACGATCTCTTTAGGACAGGAAACTAATGCTAAATACTACCTCCACCTGGCAGGTTCCTGCACTCATGAATTTAATGGAAGCCATTGTGGCACCAAAAGAGATATAATATAGTGTGGGCTCAGCATGCATGTGGGGTGGGGCTGTGTATACCCCTGAGCTGAACATAGCGGGTCCAGAGTGACAACCTGTGATCAGTATATGGTCAAGGGACCCTTTTAACAAGCAGAGATCGCTCAAAACAGTTGAGCATGGTTTCTTAATACAGTGAGGTAGGGAGCAGTTGCAGTGGCTGCTGAAATAGTTAGTTTGGGAGAAGCGACGACACTGCCAAAGTAATGTTTTTTCTCCTGCTTCTGTCACAAATGGAGCTCCTTACATACATATGTATAGAACCAGTATTGAAATCACTATCAGCACCCCCTTGTGGTGTCTGTTTGAATGGAAGCAGCGCATCGGGACCTCAAATTGTACTGGAAAGAAGAGCTCCAACCAATTTTAATCAAATTAATCAGCACAGAATTTTGGCTGTATTTAGATTAAATAAAAATCCCAAGGTCCCAATCCCACCCCGTTCCGTTGTGCAGTTAGCGGGAGCTTGAATTGAGCGGCGGTCAAGCATGCATCAAGCCAATGTCTAACAGAAACTGGTGAGCATTGTACTCAGCAGTCTCCATCAAGTCCCAAAAACATTGAATGGAGCGGCACCACGCATGCTTGACCATCATTCCATTCAATGTTCCCCTCACTACTGTTGTGCAGTGAAGTGAAGAGGGATGGAGTGATTGGGACCTCCGCTTTAGTGATCTTTGGGGCCCCTCAAAAAATCAGACATTTATAACCAATCCTGTTTATCGGTGATGTAAGACAACTGTGAGAAAACCCCTTATCATCCTAAACTATCAGGAGCTCTACCACACGTTAGACCACCAGGGATTTAGTCATTAACCCATAACCACCTTAGTGCACCAAATATATTACTGCTGACCCCTTCACCACCCTTGACTACCTGAGGTAGTAAGCCCTAAACCACTTTAGACCATTGGGATTATTGCCAAGAATCACTATCCCCAAACCATGTAAAAACCCTATGACGTCATACATGTGTAGAAGATTAGTGAGCATGATGGTGCAATCAGTGATGTATTTAGAACTGACTAGGCTCAACTGGTATTGAGTAATACCAGTGCTAGGACTAGGAGCACCATACTCGCCACATTCTGGGCCCTGAAAGTAGATCCATTTGTCCTCCTACTGGACCCCTTCCTAAATTTTGGCCCTGTAGCACACGCTTACTCTGCTTCCATAGTGGCTACACCCCTGGGTGCAATGTTTTAAAATTACAAAAGGACGGAGCCACCTGTACATCCCCTCTCCCTATGACTTACTAGGGAACATGAACATCAAGGATCTCTCATCTTCTTGAGTCACAACACTTCTGCCACTCTGTTGGACTTCATACCGTCATGTATTTACATGATTGCCCATGTATTTGAATGGGTGCCATGTAGTAGCAGATGAATGGGTGGCCTCGCCAAGCTTTCTAATCTATTTCACATGTTTTATCTAGAAGGCAGGATTCTCGCTAGATGTCCAGAAGTGCACAGCTATTATTCCTTCATGCAGTTCAAAGGCATCCCCCTCTTTATACGTTGTATAGACGATGGGTACACTTTAAGACTAAATGGTTTTCAAATAAAGTGTCATCATTGTGATTGTAATGATGGTACTTTGGCACACCGCTGCTTTCCGTCATTTCCATCTTATCCACCACTGCAACAAGAGAAACATACAAAGTGCAAATGACACAATTGAAGCCTTTCAAATCCGCTGTTTGCCAGATTGAGAAAATAAGACACCGCATCTTAAAATTCAACAGAGCCACTGGGAGTGCATGAAGGCCATTCCCAGTACAATAGGCCCATTTAGCTCCTGAGAGTTTGCTTTCAACGACAGCATTCCCCTGGAAACCATCAACTTATTTTCTCAAGTAGATCTCATTTCCTTACCTCGTAAACTTTGCCAGGTGTCCCTTTTGAGTATGTCCATATCACAGGAGGAAGGGGACAATTATTTCCTTTCAGTCCTTGCCTTTCCACTTATAGCTGCTTTCTGATGTCTCTTCTAGAACAAGAAGATGAAGAAGAAGGGGTTGTAATAAAGACAAAGCTACTGGAAGGTGGAACCAGTCAGTCAGTGCCAAAACCAATCCTGCCCTGGGAGAGCATGGAGTTTTCTACTTGGTACCTTTTATCATTACTGTAAATGACCAAGATTTCCTGCATCTGTGTCAGGAACTATTCCAGATCTCATCAGGATCCAGCTCAATTGTAGTCAAAGCCTTTGCTGTTCCTTGCACATTATCTCCCTGACAGTACACTAGCTAGAATACAGTGTAACTATCTGGTTTCTGCACATTCTGCCTTGAAGTGTTACATTCTGCTACCCGTATGGAAGGGACCAAAAGACAAGTCTGTGCAGCAGAGAGAGGCAGTGTATTGTGTAGCAGATAGAACTTCCTGTGACCACAGCTAAACATGTAGCTACATTGTATCTCCATTGCTGGTCACACAAAAGTCCCAGATCCTGCAGAATACACTAAAGGGAGCCTGGAAAAAAATACAGATATGCATTAGACTACCATATTAAAGGGGTTATCTAACTTCTAAAAAAAAAAAAGTTGAAAAAGCTTAAAATGCTATAAAAAAAAAAGAAATAAAATAAAATAAAGAGCTTTTACCACTTCATTCCTCCAGTGATCCAGCTTTATTACTTTGGCAGTTAGGATGAAACCACAGCACCCAGTGATCGAAGCAGTCACGTGCCCTGCCTTACTAGCATCACTACTCAGCGCTGCACCATGATGCCAGTGTCATGGCATGTGATTGGCTGCAGTAGTCACATGCTGGCCACTTGCAAATAAAGACTAGGAGGACTATCAAAGCACCAGCACTGGAAAACCATGGAAAAGAAGATGTTATAGAAGAAAATGTAGATCCACTGTGCCTACTGAACTTATTTGGCTTGGGTTGACTGCTAAGACTGTTATCCAGGCAGCCCCTGGTCTCCATACTTTAACCCCTATACAGGGATCTAGACTCTACTGCAGGGGAACCACCAGGCAGCTACCTTCTAGAGTAGTCTCAGTTCAGAGGCTGCTGATTCACAGGGGCTGAGAGACTCTGGTGTGTAGCACCGAAGAGTAAGGAAAGGTTGAAGTCAGGGAGAAGCCGAGTTCTGGGCAGGCAGTGTTTGTTAAATTGAGAATCAATCCAAGGGTCAGGGCAGACAACTCTGGGTGATTATGAGGAAGATGTAGAGGTAAGGCAGAGAATGGTCAAATCCAGGGACAGGCAGAGGCCAGTACACAGACAAGCAACTAGACAACTATAACCTATTGTTCAAGCACCTTGCTACAAGGGAAGGTACTTAATATACCCTAAGATACCCAGCCTTTGCCTGAGGAAAACTTAAAAGCAAGGACACTGATCCTTTAAGAGCCACCGGAGGTGATGTAGAGCACTATGAGTAAACAGAAGCAAGACAGGCACACAGCAGGCCTCGGCCTGCACAGAGTGGACGACAATGTGCTGCTCTGGCGACCATGCCCACCGGGAGGAAGTATAAACAGCAATCACCAGAACACAGGACAGAAGGTGAGCTCTTCGGTGGCCATACTCTCCAGGAGAAGAGAGCATTGTTTATGGGTATAATATATATATATATATATATATATATATATATATATATATATATATATATTACATTTACAGGTATTTTATTTTATTTTTTTATTGTAAAAGTTGGATAACCCCATTAAAAAGGTTATTCGAATCTAAAGCCAGTAAGTAAATATACTCTAATGGACTATAGGCATCCATCTCCATTAAGTCCCACAAAATGGAGCAGCACCACCATTCCATTAAAAGTCTCCAGAACAGGAGCTCAGGACCCCTATTGTAATCATCCTGGTAGTTCCAGTGGTCAGAACCTCCAGTGATTATACATTTACCACCTACCTTGTAATCTAGTAATGGAGGATCCAATGGTATGCTAGTAGTAGACTCTAAATAAACATAAGATGTCAGCCAAAGAGCCATTCATAGCAAATGTCTCATTTCATACACATGGCTAGAAAAAAAAACTCCTTGAATAGGCATTTTCAGAACTTCCATAGACTACGTAAGGCAGGTCAAGAAGAAGATGTGAGACAGCAAAGATAAGGCCTTACCAGTCAAGTTCTATATAGATCTGTGAGTTAATGCTGACACTCCATGGTTGGAATGGCTAAATACTGGTATAATATGTCATATGAAACCATTGATAAAGTGCAAGATCTTTACTTACCAGGTGCAGTTTTGGACCAGGCTGCAATACTTCCAATTCATGGCCTTCAGCCTCATTTGAGATCATCTGCTCTAGATCAGGTTGATCCTCTGGGGCACTCGCCTTTAATATAGTATAATCATTTTGAAGTGGGTCATAAAGATAATATCTTTAAAAAAAGATTTGATTTTGTTATAATTCTTGATACGTGCATTATTTTCTCAAGTATGGGTGCTCGTATTAGGGAATTGCATGGCAAATATCTGTGCACTGTCTGATTTCCTTTCTTGTGGCTATAAACCTGAAATCCAAGCTTCAATCTAGATCTTCTCAAGAAGCTCTCTACTGGTAATATTACTGCGGTGTCAGCTATACCAAATAAAGAGAAGGTGGAGCTGAATTATAGGGAGTTTTACAGAGCCATTTATACCATACAGCTAATTACCGCACTGGTTAGAGGTGTGAAGGACAAGAGCAAACATATTTTTATAAAGGTGCACCACGGTCCAATTACTTATAATTGGAATTTTTCATCCATTGTGCACACCCCATCACAGCAACTGCTCAGGCGCTCAGTCATAATCTCTGCTTAGTGTCCGGCCCTCTGTCTTGACTGACATCTCCTTTGCCATCTAACATCACTGTTTCCAGCTCTGAAATCCTGCGCATGAGATGTGCGATGGCGCATGCGCAGAACTCTCCCGGCTATTTGCATAGACTTTAGCACTGGAATCGCTGACATCGGATGGAGTCAGCAATCAAGATGGAGGGCACAAGAGGGATCATAACCATAATATAGCCATATTGAATATATAAGCAATACATAATTACAGATAATAAATAATGCAGATACAGTCAAACCTCTCCAAAAGACCAGGACACAATTCCTTATCCAGATCAGATTTCCTGTGGCTGATTTTCAATTCCACCATATATTCAGTTCAGTTGCACATATATGGATATTGGCCATCTTCTTTAAGACCATCCCTCTAAAGGACCACTCTTCAATGCCATGTTAAGTGGTCATCTCAGAGGTTTCACTGTAATAATAATATCTCATAATGTATACGTAAAAGTACTTACTGTTCACAAAGAACCCTGCGTGCCCCCGGGTGGTTTCCCTTTCCTAATGCAGCAGTCTTCCAGATATGAGATTGATGTGGACACCAGTATGGTAGAAGGATCCTCACCCAATACCAACGTACACATTACATTCTGTACATTTATGCATGAAAATTTGGCTCAAAGTTTTACTTGAAGGGTTTGTTCAGGAGCATAACATATGAAGATGATGTGTGGCGTACTCTAAGGGTACACTCACGTGGTCAGGTTTCTGCATGCAGTTTTGGAAGCCAAAATCAGGCATTGATCATTAAAGCAGAGAATGTATTCAGGTCAGAAACCCTAAAAATAACTCTATATCTGGAGTAATACAATGCTCCGGGACTCTCAGGTTTGCAATGTAAGGACTGGAGAATGAGCTGGAATGTTGTAGTGTGCTTGACAACTCTGGTCTGATTTTGATGGAACTGTCCAGATGTAAACTGGACCACTAAATGGGTGAGGTTTAGGGCTCATGCAGACGGCCGTTCTGTGCATTGGGGACCGCAATTTGCCGTCCCCAATGCACGGGCAACATTCGTGCTGTTTCCGCAGATGGATGCAGACCCATTCAACTTGAAAGGGTCCGTGATCCGTCCACACCGCAAAAAATAGTTGTTTTTGCGGAGGCATGGAGAGAAACCCTATTTGGTAGTTCTTCCGTGGGGTTCCATGCCAAGGCACCACACCTTCCGGATTGCTTACCTGTATATTGCCAGTATATTGTGGACCCACTGTTTACGGGCCACAATACCATATGCACGCACAGTGACAACGGAAAAGAAGACATACTCAACCGCAGGGAGTTAGTAGGCTAAAAATGATGCTAGATATGGTCTTCCCTGGATCTTCTTAAGGAGTCCAAAGCTGAAGTAAAAACGAATGCACTTGAAAAATGACCAATTTCTCATAGAAACCAGATTTCAGCTCTCATTTCTTGGTTCCTTAGAGAATGGAAGTGCCAACCAAATTGGTTGCTCAGATCAACTGCTCCAGTGTTACCTCTAATTAGCTTTGATGAATCTCTGCATTAGTAAGTGGCAAGTTTCTAGCTTCTTTCTTTCAACACTGAAATAAGATCTTGGGAAATATCTCTGTAGGATGTATTTCTAACAAATGGGAACTGCTTTGCCATTAGATGTGAGGAGGCAACTTTAATACTAAGCATATGTGGTCAGAAGTAGTTCTCAGCCTCTCATATAGCGGATAAATTTGCTTAGATTTTGAAAATTGAAAAAAAATGCAAAGTTGTCGAAGACCTAAAGCGTTAAGAAGAGAAGAAGAACATTTTATGTTCGCGATGCAACGTACGGACAAAGAAAATCCAGTATATGATGTGCAAGTGAGCAGATGAGCCCAATAATGTTATCCTTCACTCTTTTCATTGAGATTTAAGCAGAATCTGTGATATCTCTGTAAGGGACCATACACAGCCTGTACAGAGTACCTGCTAATTTCCCCAAATTTATTTCCGGTCCAATTCAATCGTCGGATTCGTTTCAGTCTGAATCAAAAGTGCCCCGATTGCCCTGAAAAGTCGTGTATGACATTCTGAGGTCTCTGATGATTTTTAACCTCAGGACAGCATAAGTAATGTTAACGTGACAGAGAAATATAAAGCTGCGGGGAAACGGATGGTAGCTGGTGGAAGATGCCTTCTCCTCAGTCTTCTTCTCTGTAAAATAGCGGCTGTCATTTTGTGCAATTTTTTCTGGACAAATCTCAATAAGATTCTGACTCATTGGGAAATTTGCAATCGATTCAACTCCATACAAATGAGCCCTGCCGCCCCCCCCCCCCCCCAGGAGGTCACGCTGTATGGCACCTTACTACAGAGGCACAGTATTCGGTCAATGCTTCTAGGGCAGAAAATCTCCCTCACCGAAAAACCAAAACTCTGAATACCCCTCTAGGAAATCAGAGGCACAGTGTCGGCCCATGTACTTTCTGAGGGCCTATGGTGGCTTCGGGCTGATCAGAACCTGTGGAGAACATTCATTTGGCCCTGTGCATGGGAACAAAGTTGTGGATTTCACCTCGGCATGCAGAGTCGAGGACATCAATATCCTTGCTGCCATTCTTATGAGAGTTATTAAAAAAATATACAAATTAAAAAAAATCACCTGTTCTTGTGTTGTCTTCTACTTTCAGGATCTCAGAAAACTGCCGCCAGGAATTTTTTAACCATTCGTCTCTCTTCAGGATTTACTGAGTTGGCGGACATGTTGGTTGTCACCCTCTTTACTGAATCGGCTATAAATAAGGAATGTCTTAATATCATTTTTAATAATTGGATTAAAAAGTAAGAATGTAGGAGGTAGATGTGCTGGTAATTAAAGGTGAAGAACACCTAGATATCTGTGGAATAAATGGTTGGTAGGGTCATCGATATATATATATGTACATCCAGTGTATAGACAGTATATATATATATATATATATACAATTATATAATCTGCATTTGAACCTGACACACATTCACACACAGAGGCTCATTTACGATTTCTTCACATACCGACAGACACCACACCACCACTGCCGTGGTTCCCCCATTTTATAGGGACTACTGCCGCACATACGTTACTGATCTGCTCTTGAGTTTTTTTGAGTCTCTGCAGCTCGGGTGTGTCTGTGACAATGCTGAAGCCTCGTCCTTTACTTTCCTCAAAGTCTCTCTTATATTTTACCTACAATAGGAAATATAAAAAAATAAAAATAAAATAAAAAGTCATCATGGCGCTGGCACTTGCATTACTTCTCTAGCATGCAATCTACAGGTAAACAGCAAGACATAGTTACATAGTTAGCACTGCAGAAAAAAAGACAAAGTCCGTCAAGTTCAACCAACGGATATTTATTCCTTAACCCTTTCATGACCGGGCCTAAAAAAATTAATGTTTGTGATTTTGTGCACATGGTGGTTTAATGATCCTAACTTTTTTATTTGTTTGACTACCAAAATAATTTTTGCTCTGTTTTTTACTTGACACTTAGGACTTATTAGCATGTTTTTTTTTTTTTTGATATTTTTATTCCTTTTTTTTTAGGTTTAATTTGGCGGGAAACAGCAAAATCTGATTAAAAAGTTGTTTTTTTATTATAGCTTTTTATTATTGTTGCAATGGTTTCCCTATTTTGTGAAGATCATTTGGATGTATAACACGTATAGGTTTGAGTAAACATGGCGACTACGGTGACTGTTTCTGTTAGTGAGGGCATTTTTTAATTTTAATTTTTTTTTACATTTTTTTATTTGTATTTTTTATTATTATTTTTAAAAGACCACTGGAGGACGCTGCCCTTTTTTTTTTTTACCTTTTCTGCCCCACTGTTTCCACTGTAACTGGGGCATCCACAGGAGCTCCAGTTATAGGGGGAAAACAGCCCCCTGTGGGGGCGGAGCTGATCAGGGTCCAATAGAGCTGCTTCCTGCTCTCCCTCCCTGCGCTCCTGTAGCGATGTACAGCGCTGGGATTAAAGAGCTGCCTGACCGTTAATATACGTGCCATCTACACGGGGTATGTGCAGATAGAACACATATAATCAGTGGGCAGTCGGGAAGGGGTTAATCAGCCGTCCCAAGCGTCTTTCTTTTGGAGGGACAGTCCCTCTTTTTGACCCTATGTCCCTCTTTTTGATCTGAGGTATAGATTTTTATTATTACATTCACAATATTGACCCAGAAAGTGTTTGTCTGGTTCCTCTCTGTATGTTTGAGCCCATTTTGTATATTTTTCTATTATTTGATGCAGTTGGGATTTTAGAAATTTCTATATTCAGATTATTTTTGTGCCATTTCATAAGAGAAAACTATTGAAGTGTATAGATCTATGTATAGAAAAATTTATCTTTTAGACAATGAACCATAAGTGTCCCTCTTTAATCTTTGATTGAAGCGGGGTGTTATATACCAATTATTTTCCTTTCCCTTTAAGACGCATAAAAATTATACATATTTTTTGTTGGAATTTTTGCCATTGATCCCCTCTGGTTCGTCACTGTCCATGTTGTGGGACGATTTGTGCACTTCTAATTATTTGGTGGCTGCAAATATGAGCTGAAGGTTTTTCAGGTTCGCCTGGCATTAAGGTGAATGGGGCCCGTCGCAAACTTGCGGTTCGCGAACATTTGATCGCGAACCGTCCCGGGCGACGTTCATCCATCACGTGCTTTGTGGTGTGAATGCACCCCTAGTCTCCCAAAAAGGTGAACGATCTCAACCAGTGACTGGCTGAGTGGGCATTTCTAGCATGTCAAGAGGGATCAAGAAGCAGATAGCAGTCTATATCCGGCCTACTCAGATACTATTCTATAGTATAACCACTCGCCACTTCTAAGAATAAAATCCGAAATTAAAGATAAATACATTGGCACAGGTTACTGGCTTTTGAAGCAAAGCTATGGCTCATATGTGAACAGAATTTAAAGGGGTATTCTCGTCTAGAATAAATTCCCAAAAGGGTTGCTTTCCACATCTAGGACCCCCACTTATTGAGACACATGTGTTCCGTTATTTGAGATGGAAACAAAAGTCCTGCATGCGGGACTTTTTTGGTCAGTCTAAAAAAAACGGATCTCAGACAAAAATGGCTAAAATGGATGCCAAATGTGAATAACGGGGGCTTTAAATACAGGATCCGTTTTTTTTTCTTTTTGACAGATCAGAAGAGCAAAAAATAAACAGAGATGTGAACCCGGCCTTATACACAGACTCAAGTAAGTTGAATAACTTTGCTTGGATTGCATTCACAATTCTAATGGTCGTTCGTAGAAACAGTCGACAAACTTGTTGTCACACACAGTCAGAGCTTGGCTCCTGTAATGCAGCGAGACAACTCTGGGGGTCATTTATTAAGACCACGTTTTAGATGCCGATCTTAATAACCCCTATAGCTGGCGGTGGATACGCAGAAGTTATGATCAGGCGCCAGCCTCTACATAACTTCTGCGGATCCTGCGCCAGTCTAAATGTAAGAAAGCTTCCGTGCCGTCTTACACTTAGACCTTTTCCTACGCCTAAAACAGGCATAGAAAATGATGAATGAGACGGGCCTATGGCCTGTCCCCTTCCCCACCCAATTTATTAGACCTGGCGTGAGTGGGAAAAAGTTGCAGATTGTGGTGCAAATACATTTTACACCGCAATCTGGGCCAGAAATATGCCTAATATAGGTGTATTTCTGCATAGTAAATGACCCCCTATGTCTTCTTCTATATCAGGACTACAGAACAGGGCCTGATGTATAGATAAGACTTCCCAGAGTAAAGACTCATTCACATGTCCGTGTCTGTGCTTAAATCTGTGAGCAGGAAGGATCCGTGTTGGGTCCATGTGTCCGTTTTTTGCTGTCCGTGTGCCATCCATGTTTCACTGACACTGCACAGCCGAAAAATTATATTCAAAGCATCTCTTCCTAATGGTCCTTAAAACACAGATGCAACACGGGTGGCATCCGTTTTGCATCTGTGGTTTTCACGGACTCAGACTATAATGGGAGCGATGGATCATGAACACGGACTAAATAGAGCACGCATCCGGGCTAAAAACATGGACCTACGGACCGTGCTAACACACTGATGTCTGAATACACACATTAAAATGAATGGGGACGTGCGCTGTCTGTGGAGAACGCGTACAGCACACGTCCGTGAAACACTGATGTGTGAATGAGGCTTAAGCTAGCAAGGAATGCTGGGAGATTTCAGCCCCGAAGCCTGCAGGTATTTGAATGTACAGCCTATACTTCGGGATCAGTACCAGCCAAGGAATCTATTGGCAAAGTAACTTTATATGAAAAAATTCTGTATGTAAATTGTGACATGGTGTTAAAGGATGGGCAATGGACACGCACTGTAAGAAGAGCATAGCCACGGTGATTAGATTTTTTACATTTATGAGAAAATTATAGAAATCCTTTTTTTTTGGACAAACATCAAGCTGTCCTGCCAAGTAGATGAAAACTAATCTCTGCAAATCGTAAAATTCATCGGGGGATAAGCCGTGCTTTGGTGAAGATCCTGTGTATTGGGCATGCACGCTGAATTTTTAATACTTCTAAATATATAGTGTACGTGGCAAACGTAACGCTGTCACGATGAGCCTGAGTCATTGCTACTGTCAAACATAAGCCCATATCCTTCCAAGTAAGAACACACAGCGCTCCGAAACATATGTGCCCTATTATGTCACTGTAAAGAAGAGATGTGGCAGCTGCTAAGGGGTTTTCCTTCATTTTGTGGACAACCCATCAATGTATGAATGTTAGGAGTCTGACTTCTGGAACCCCTGCCGACTAGCAGACAGCAGGGGTTGTAGTGCTGCAATATTCCTACCCATGTGGTCGTTTCAGGTACTGCACCCCAGCCACACTCCGCTTACTTCTTAAGGGCTCATGCACATGAACGTATTTTGTTTCCGTTTCCGTTCTTTTACAGGTCTGTATGCAGAACCATTCACTTCAATGGGGCTTGAAAAAAAAAACGAGACGACTCTGTGTGCATTCTGTGTCCGTATGTCCGCATATCCGTTCTGCAGAAAAATTAGAACATGTCCTATTCTTGTCTGTTTTGCGGATTGTTACAATGTATCCGCAGAAAACCGGATGCAATACGGATGTCACACAGATGTCATATGTTTTTCTTTTGCGGATCTGGGACATTGATGGCATATAGCTAGGATATGCCCCCAATGTCTGATAGGTGCAGGTGCCTTGGCTACTTCCGTAAGCCCTATAGAAGTGCGCTTCCCATTCATTTCAATGGGACTTCCGAAAATAGCCGTGCGCACCACTTGGCTATTTTCAGCGCTTCCATAGGAATAAATGGAGGGCAGCCAAGCCAGGCTTTGTTCTAAGTATACCTCCGGGACCCGCACCTATCAGACATTGGGGGCATATCCTATCCTTCAAGGCCTCATGCACACGACCGTATATATTTTGCGGTCTGCAAAATACGGATACCGTCCATGTTGCATCCGCATTTTTTGCCGACCCATTGCTTTTCAATGGTTCCGTGGTCTGCATTTTTTGGCCAAATATAGGGCATGTTCTATCTTTTTACAGAACGGACATACGAATTACGTGTACTTTCCTCATCCGTATATCCATTATGAAAAAGGATAGAATGAGCCTATAAAATGTCTTTAAATTACAGTTAAATATTTAGAGGTATTTTTTACAAAGAAAAAATTTAAAAAATAAATAAAAAACTACAGATACTGCAAAAAATCTGATGAATAATGGCACATGTATAGCTAAGCAGATTTACCATTCAGCAACAGTGACAGCCCCTGTGTGAACTGCAATGGCCCCTTTAAATATAACCTAAAATTTTACATGTTTATCCCTGGATTTATCCAAATAATGGTTGAATTGTTGTAATGACATTCTCTATATTTGCCTCCCTGCAAAAGATACATAATATCGGGGAGGAGTTCGGGACTTTTGAGACGTTTATTAATGGTGTACATAATATTTAACATTCTGAAACTCATAAAATAAAATCTGCTGTCACCAGAAAGGAAGGGTGGCATTTCCTTTTCTATTTTTGCAGTCTAAGGGCGAGCCTGAATGACTTCATTTCTGCGCCAGTCATTACATAAAGCCACAAGGTGACACTGGACTTTTCTCATGACTCAGGGAAGACTCGTGTATGAATTAACATTTACACAAGATTTTTTACATAAATTTGACAGACACATAAAATAATTATCTTTTTTCGGGGATCCTCTCTATTTTTATGAGGGGCAAAAAGATGAAAAAAGTTTATCTTAAAGATATTTTCCATATTACCTGAGGGTATGTATTTTGGTGCTCACCTTTTTTTGTTGTGCTACGTTAGCCTTTTTGATGGATAGGTCGGTGCTGCTGTTGGTGTCTGGGTCCTCTCTGGAGGACTGGACAACGAACGTAGGTGGGTGAAGGCTCTTCAGATCCCCCTTTGTGGTGACAACACTTGTTGCAAAGACACAACCCAAAATGGTACATAATAACTTTTTTATTAAGACATATAACAGGTAGACAACGTGTTTCAGAGTTCGACCAACTCCTTTTTCAAGTCTGAGATGTTAAAAGGAAAAGCTCTAGAGAAGCCTGTACAGCTCTCTGGAGCTTCTTCTAGCATCTTAGACTTGAAATAGGAGACTGTCGAACTCTGAAACGCGTTGTCTACCTATTAGATGTGCCAACAAAGATGTTTTTACATAGCACTTTGGGTCGTGTCTTTGTGCCAAGTGTTGTCGCCACAAAGTTGGATCTGAAGTACCTTCGGCCACCTACCAGTACGTACGTTCATTGTTCTCAGGAAGGATCCAGTATATGTTATACAGTCAAACGTTTAAAATACTATGGGTCTTAACAAAGGCCCATAGCTGTTGGTAGCTCACCGAAGTTACGAAGAGGCCAGCGCCAGCCTCTCCATAACTTCGGCACATCCAGCGCCGGTTCTAAATGTAAGCCAGCTTCAGAGCTGTCTTACATTTAGACCATTTTCTACACCTGAAACAGCCAGAGAAAATGGTAAATGAGACAGGCCTCCCGCGACCCGTCCCATTCCCCGCCAGGTCTAAAATTGTGAGCGTGGCGTACACTCCTACATACCGACACATTCCCATTAACATCCTCTTAAAGGGGACTTGTCAGCTCTCCTGACATGTATGTTTTAATAAATACTTAAATTCCCCCAAAAACTACGCGGCTGCCGCACGGATGGGGCCCGTGCATTGGGGACCACAAATTGCGGTCCTCAATGCCCGGAATGGCTGCACAACGGCCGTGTACATGAGGCCTTATAGTTATCGGCGCTGATAGGCAAAGAATGTAGGGATGTGCACTATTAAGAGGAGAATAGTAGCTCCCAGTTATGGGATGAGCAATGAATTCATACACTTCCAGGAGGAATAACAGAGGGACTAGGCATAACAGAGTTTATTATTTTATTGGTAATGCAAGTCTTTATAAAAACAGAAGTGATAGCTCCTCTCTATATAAAAAATACTGACCCAGAGCATGGTTGGGGCCTAGGACTTGCCATCTGTAGCCTTGATAGTACAGAGCAGATAAGAGAACAGCTGTAACTAGAAAAGCTACAATTTCTGGGAAAACTGTGTGAAGTGTTCTTGCCTCCACCAGTAGTCTACAACTGGAGTGGGAGGAGTAACTGGGTGGAACTGTTGTGTGGTTGGAGTGGCTGGAGTAACTGTGGAAAGGCTGGACTGGGCAGAGTAACTTCATGGAGTGGGCAGAGTAACTGTGTGGAGTGTTTGGAGTGAGTAAAGATAGTAAACATTACACTAACCAATTGATTGATCAAATTTAAAAAGTGCACATGGCAAGCTTAATAGAGTGAGAAATGCATTTCAACTTTGATTTATTTATATAGCACATTAATTGCAATGTTGTTGCCCAAAGTGCTTCACAGTTACATTAAAACATACATTTATAAAAACATTAGCAGCCGATTTGTGTAGGTGGGCTTGAAAATGAGAGAGTGGTGGCAGTTTAGAAATCATGTCCTGATTTTTCAGCTCACACTCTAGCTTTTGTCACTCTGCTGGCTGCTCACACACCTGGGTTCCTATGGCAACTCACTCTACAGCAAGGGCAGAGAAGAGCGGTTAAAAACAAACTGCTCCAACTTGCTCACTTCACTGGCGGTTGCCATCTTTAAACTGTTGTAGTTTAAAAATTATAAATCCTACAGCAAAGAGTTTTATATTGTGAGAATCACAAGACCCAGACCTACATTTTGATGCATAGTAGAATGTCAATGGGCGGCGTGAGTTGCAAACAAATGGTCAAATTGTAAAAACTATCAGGACTATGGCTTAGCTGTGGACATTTTTAGTGGCAGCAGGATGGCTGAACGTTTTGATATAAGATTTGTGTAGGTGGGTTTGAAAATGAGGGAGTGGTGGCAGTTTAGAAATCATGTCCTGATTTTTCAGCTCACACTCTAGCTTTTAGTCAGAACATTCCGCCATTCATTCCTATAGGGACCAATTTCGCCACAAAAACGTCGATATTTTGTGAACCATTCGGCGAAACGCTCCACTAAGTAATAGCACACCAATCGGGAACAATCCGCACATTTCGGTATATTACTGTCTATGTAGCGTAAAAACTGTGGGAGGAGTTAGGGTGGTAAATTTGGCTATAATAATAAGAATATATATATGTGAGATAACAGTAAGTGGTCTTGCCATGCAAGAGGAAAGAGGACTTAATGAGATGTCTGCCGCTCTGCTATTATACTATAAGGTGATACTATGGGGGGAGATTTATGAAAACTGGTGTAAAGGAAAACTGTCTTAGTTGCCCATAGCAACCAATCAGATTCCACCTTTCAATTTTCACAGCTCCTTTGGAAAATGAAAGGTGGGATTTAATTGGTTGCTATGGGCAACTAAGCCAGTTTGACAAATCAGCAATATCTCTAGTCATTATTTCACTCAACTGCTTGCGACCAGCAGGGGGCCCCCAAGTATTTCATTGGTTTGTGTGATAGTTGCTACGTTGCCCATAGCAACCAATCAAATTCCAGCTTTTATTTTCCAAAGGAGCTCTGAAAAATTAAAGGGGGAATCTGATTGGTTTCTATGGGCAACTAAGCCAGTTTTCCTTTACACCAGTCTTGATAAATCTCCCCCACTCTGTTCAAGGGTATGGACGGTGTGCATTCAGTTACCTGACTCTGATTTTCACTCTGTTGTTTTAGTCGAAGGTTTTCTGGAGTATCTGTCACTGTGGTGAAGGACTGCTTAGGATAGTGTCTAGAAAATAAAGAAAAAAATAGTCAATGATATAGCACGCATCCATCCTGTACATTGTTACTGCAGTTTGTAATGCTAATGTAAAGTACTGCACCCTCAGTGGTTCCTGCATGAGTCAGGCATGGCCAGAGTGAGCAATCCTGGCCTAGCCCTCTCTGGAGCTCAGGGTGTGGGCTGCCCCCATCCCCTTGTTCCAGAAGATTCCAGACAGAGTAGCTGTAGAGAGGGAGGAGGAAGAATGCAGACCTCCATGTCCTCCTCTCCCCCAGACTTCAGCACCAAGCCTTGGAGCCCCATCATCTCAACGAGCTCCAGGAGATAAAAGCAAGAGAGGAGGAGGATTTGCGTGGCTACAGCATGTGAGAGAGAGAGAGAGCAAGGTAACTCAGCTTAAAGCATTTCAGACCCTGCTGCTTTAAAGGGGAAAAAAGTTAAGACACCCTATGCACTGCAGCCAAGGTTGCTAGATTGTAGTTGCTAGCCAGAGATTCCAATAACAGAGACTTTGGCAAGAGAAGGAGTAACCAGAGGGCCATTGCTACGACAAAATGCCTAATTCCAATAACAGAGACTTTGGCAAGAGAAGGAGTAACCAGAGGGCCATTGCTACGACAAAATGCCTAGCTCATGCTTGGATATCTGGGAGGACTTTTTACTGTGTACAGATAATTGCTGGATATACTACAACTCCTATTGTGTAGGCTTGCTCTCTGACTCTCTTAACACCACATGTTGGCCATTGCATTTGCCCTGCCTAACACCCGCACAAAAATCAAGGCTACCACCAAAACACCATCAAGAAGGATCCCAAGCTACAGAGAGTGTCCTTCCTTCACTGATAGCCTAAGGGAGTACACCGTGACAGATCACCATCAAGGCCACTACCACGCCCATCATCTGCTTCAACTCCTCAGGGGCCCACTGCATTACTTTGAAGCATCCCCACTTTTGGGGATCCTACATTTCCAAGGCAGTGAAAACTGGAAACGAAAGTTA
This sequence comes from Bufo gargarizans, assembly GCF_014858855.1. Taxonomy (NCBI): domain Eukaryota; kingdom Metazoa; phylum Chordata; class Amphibia; order Anura; family Bufonidae; genus Bufo; species Bufo gargarizans. The sequence continues at coordinate 440,601,079 of NC_058084.1, forward strand.
GAATTCTGCTAAGAAATCATCTTCTACTTTCAAGTTCCCTCTAAGAAGTGAATGAGATAAAAAAAGCACATTAAAATTCATTAGGCTACACACTGACGTCTGCACACCATTCGGCAATTTACATGATTTCCACGCTGTCAAATAACATTTCTTCTAGGAATCTCATCATATGCTCTAGACACATTTGCAAGGCAGCAGGTATTATGAAAGAAATGATTTATGATCCTGCAAAAAAGTAATATTTATACTTATTGTCCCACCATGAAATATAATATTTATTGTATAGATCATAAGAAATGAAAAATGTTTTCCATTTTCATGGTGATAAGAAAATTATTGAAGAGTTATGATGTTTTTTTCTATGACCACAGCACCACCTAGTGGTCAACGTGTATAGCAATGTGCACATCCACCAAATGAGCTGAGAGCTGGACGGACATGTACCTGCTTGGCTTGGTGTCCAGACAGACACCACTTGAAGCCGCAGCCGCAGTGCATGTCCACTCCATTCAATGGCGGTAAGCTGTGTGCAGGTCCTAGGCATCCAGCGGCTATCTCTGTGCAGAGTATTTGGCGGATTTTGACAGCATCAAAATCTAACTTATGAACATAGTCTTACAGAGTTACGGAATAACCTCTGTAATATGAAGTTTTATCTCCACAAACAAGCAAAGGAACTGGCAATTGTTTTTTGTCACCTTTGTGGCTCATAACAAAAGTTTACAGTTCACGCTGCCCCTGGTATGGGGAACAGCCTAATTTAGTCAATGTGTTACACAGTATACAAATAATTATGTTAATTATGTCTTGCAGTGCAAAAATAATGCCACCCATACAATGTCACCATAAAGTATGTAATAAAATACCCACAACACTGTCAATAACAATCCTAAGAGTGCTAAGAGAGTTAAAAGCGTTACACAGTAAGACAAAATAGCATTGTAAGAGCCCAAAAAAGAGAGTACCCAGATAATGCCACCATCATGTATCACCTACAGTGTATTAATAATAGTCTCACAGTGCCCAGATAATACCATCATATAGATGCCGCCATATAGTAGTACATATATAAAGATCTCATATGCACACTGATTACATATAGGTATGCGTACAAACAAATATGCCACACATATAGGCTGAAAAACATGCACGCTCATCAGATACAGGCACACATTCATATTAGTCACATACTGGCACAAGATATACGAACACCACACCCTATAAATGATAAATGAAAGGTGTTTTCCCGACCACAGAAGTGTATGGCACATCCACAGCCCAGCTGTTTCAGTAACTCCTTGAATGGAGAGAGCCATGGACATGTGGCCACCTGTCCATTTAAAGAGGACGTTTCGGCAGGATCAACCCCAACAAACCAGGCATACTGCCTGAGAGTATTGATCCTGCTAATTAAAATGATACCTCGTCTTGTAAAAAATCGGTTGTGGAATTCCCGAGAGCCTATTTTTGGAGTGCTGGAGCCTAGCCCCTCAGTGCACCTCAGTTTCTCAGCTTTTCAGGGCTTTTTTCTTAGCAACACCACTACCACTTTTCAGAAGTCAGGTATCATTTTAATCAGCAGGATCAGCCCTACCCGGTCTGGTGTAATAGAGATGTTCCTGCTGACAGGTGCACTTTAATCTCCATATGGCACCTTCCTCACCAAGCAGAACAGGGTCCACTAGGTAGCAGTCAAAGAGGTTCGATCCAGGGGCGTAGCTATATGAGAAGCAGGGAAGCGGCCCACCCAGGAGGAGGACTAGAAGATTTTATATTTGTCAGGGTCCCCTCAACAGTATTATACAATGACATAATATACAGTAAAAGTATATGTGATGTCACAATGTCCACATATATCACCTTCACCGACAGAGCCAGGCAGTGAAGATTAAATCAGGCCTGGCCTGGAAGTCTCGCTCCTACAGGTTTGCCTATGCAATCGGCGCAGGCGAAATACTGTACAGAAGATCGCTGGCACTTGGGCTTGTACTGCGCATGCACCAGCACAGAAGAAGTGGAGACCGTATAGCAGAGAGAGGGGTGGCTGCAGGCGCTGGGTCCGCCTTGTTGACGTATATTTCTCACCAGCGCTGCGCTGTAATGATTGCCACCGCCGCCAATTATTGGGCCCACAAATGAACCCTTTATCCACAATCCTACCAACTATAGTCGGCCATGGCTATAAATGAAATAAGGGCAATAGAATATAAATATATTTTTATATGCAGATACACCTATAAATGAATAAATAATTATAGAAATAATATATACACATTTATTTATAGAGCGATAGACGGACACATAGATAGATATAGATAGAGATGCCCATATCCTCTGTGCAGCGGTGGCACTTGTGACAACCCACTGCTATGATCGGTAGCCCTGATGTCACATTGCTATACAAACCCATAATCCATCACATACAAGGAAGAGCGTGCTTCTCCCAGGAGCCTACCTTCTAGAAGCAAACGGTGACATATGGTGTAGGAGATGGTCAGACATATGCTCTCTGATGTCTGGGACTGCAGCCAGGCAGCACGCTACCAGAAGGGGATATTTTGTTTTTATTCGGTATGTTTTCATGACACAGATGGCCAGATATTACATCTGATGAGAAGTGACAGCCCCAGCTGATCCACCATGTCGTGGCCGAGCATTGCCACGTCTGCTCCACGGCTGTATGAGGAAAGGCACCCTGTTTTTAAATTGGCAATAGCAGGAGGGGTGTAGTAACTGAGCAACAATAGTAGTCGTTATCTGGTATTCCTTCTACGTGTTTCATGAGTCACCTGCAGCAGAAGGCTGCCCTACATATCATCATCATCATCATCATCATCCTCAGCTATAGGTAGTGCTAACCAGCTGCTTTTTAGCATTATGAAATATATAGAAGCATTGGCTCCAGTTGCAGGGTGCATTTGCCTACAAATACAGATGTCACCGCCATGCTTTACACTGCCGCTTTGCTTTTTTAAATTGGCTGCTGTGTTGTACATATAAAGGGGTGTCGTAAATAAATGGGTTATCCCATGATTAATGTAAAAAAGTAAAAATAAAATATGACATCATATAGTACATGAAAATCTCTTTCTAACAAAGCTAGACCCAGCCCTGTACCTCACATGGATCCAGAGATCTCCTCATTCATCGTTCTGCTAGATTTAGATCAAGGTGACCGCTCAGTGGGGGGGGTTTCCTGTAACTGTCACAGCTTGTAACAGTAAAAAGGACTAGTGGCAGTGAAGGAGGGAACTGAGCATGTGCGTCCACCTCAGCAAGGTGGTCAGAGAGATGAGGAAATTAACAAAACAGTAGGTGGCGCTATACAGATACAGGTTTTTGAATTGCTCAGAGGCTATACTAAATTTTAATTAGATGCAGTTACAAAAGTATCTAGATCCAGGTGCTGGTTTGAAAAATGTAGAATGTTTTTTGTAGGACATCCCCTATTGTCCCTTAATGTAAATCCTAAGGAATAAATACATAGTAAATTATTTTTTTAAAGGGTTTTTGGGAGACAACGAGACGTCCTCCTCTTGGTAGGTCATCAGTATCCGTTCTGTGGAGGTCCGACACCCAGGACCCCCGCCAATCAACTGTTTGAGGAGGCCGTGGCGCTCGCAGTAGCGCCACTGCCTTCTCCCTGCTTCAATGAGGCCGAGCTGCACCTAGGTCATGTGACTGATGAACATAAAGTCACATGACCTAGGCTAAGCGGGAAGAAGACCGCTGTGCTACTGTGAGTGCCAGTGCCTTCCCAAACAGCTGATCGGCAGGGTTTTAGGGAGTCAGACGCCCACCGATCCAGAGGATATGTCATCAGAACGGTCGTTTCCTGTGTCATGAGGGACCAAAAAATAGAGACCAAGCAGGAACCCGGTAACAGCTGAAACGGGAACAGCGGGTGATCAGAGAGGTGAGACATCGTTTCATGTTTTTTTGCCATTAGGACCCTTTTTAAAAAACAAATTACTGGATAGAACCCCTCTAAAGGGGTTGTCTCACTTCAGCAAATAGCAGCGGTGGCCGTGCTTGCGCACTATAAGAAAAAGGGTCAGCCTCTCTGGTGGTCGAGACCGTGAGACTGCACATAGGCCTCCGCTTTCTCCTACACTGTGCAAGCACAGCCACCTCTGCTGGATTGCAGGGTGGTCGTAACCATGGAAACGAGCAGTGTATAATGTGTTGGAAAAAATGAATCCAGCCAGCAAAGGAGGCAATATGGACGATCACAATACATTAGTAAGTGCCTTGTATTCACTTCCTCTACATGATAAATGCCATTTGCTGAAGTGAGACAACCGCTTTAGCTATTCTATTTTCTCCACTTCTGAACAAATAATCTTTTTCATAACTCTCACTATAAATTCTGTCAAGGTCTTTCAATATGGGTGAGAGCAGAGTAACAGGATGCAGGCACAGCTCCAAAGTGGATTCATGAATTATGCAGAGAGAAAAATAAAAATGTATATGGTATACAGATTGCTTTATATTAGCCTCTGTTCAGACCACCACTAGGTTCGATAAACCGTGCTGTCACTTACGTGATGTCATAATAATCATAATGTACAGGTCATAGAATTCTGTGAGATTACAATTGTCAGAAGCTGCTTACCTACTGTTATATGTGTGATGTCATACACTGCAAGGAGAAGCCAAATACTATAACATCGTAATCAAAAGCTCCTTATACAATGGGATGCAAAAGTTTGGGCAACCTTGTAAATGGTCATGATTTTCCTGTATAAGGGCTCTTTCACACCTGCGTTCTTTTCTTCCGGCATACAGTTCCGTCGTCGGGGCTCTATGCCGGAAGAATCCTGATCAGTTTTATCCCAATGCATTCTGAATGGAGTGAAATCCGTTCAGGAAGCATCAGGATGTCTTCAGTTCAGGACCGGAATGTTTTTTGGCCGGAGAAAATACCACAGCATGCTGCGCTTTTTGCTCCGGCCAAAAATCCTGAACACTTGCCACAAGGCCGGATCCGGAATTAATGCCCATTGAAAGGCATTAATCCGGATCCGGCCTTAAGCTAAACGTCGTTTCGGCGCATTACCGGATCCGACGTTTAGCTTTTTCTGAATGGTTACCATGGCTGCCAGGACGCTAAAGTCCTGTTTGCCATGGTAAAGTGTAGTGGGGAGCGGGGGAGCAGTATACTTACCGTCCGTGCGGCTCCCGGGGCGCTCCAGAGTGACGTCAGGGCGCCCCACGGGCATGGATGACGTGCATGGGGCGCTCTGACGTCATTCTGGAGCGCCCCAGGAGCCGCACGGACGGTAAGTATACTGCTCCCCCGCTCTCCACTACTACTATGGCAACCAGGACTTTATTAGCATCCTGGCTGCCATAGTAACACTGAACGCATTTTGAAGACGGATCAGTCTTCAAATGCTTTCATTTCACTTGCGGTGTTACGGATCCGGCGGGCACTTCCGGCAAATGGAGTACACGACGGATCCGGACAACGCAAGTGTGAAAGAGACCTTAATCGTTGGTTGTTACGATAAAAAATGTCAGTTAAATATATCATATAGGAGACACACACAGTGATATTTGAGAAGTTAACAAAGTTTATTGGATTTACAGAAAGTGTGCTATAATTGTTTAAACAAAATTAGGCAGGTGCATAAATTTGGGCACCACAAAAAAGAAATAAAATCTATATTTAGTAGATCCTCCTTTTGCAGAAATTACAGCCTCTAAACGCTTCCTGTAGGTTCCAATGAGAGTCTGGATTCTGGTTGAAGGTATTTTGGACCATTCCTCTTTACAAAACATCTTTAGTTCATTCAGGTTTGATGGCTTCCGAGCATGGACAGCTCTCTTTAAGTCACACCACAGATTTTCAATTATATTCAGGTCTGGGGATTGAGATGGCCATTCCAGAACGTTGTACTTGTTCCTCTGCATAAATGCCTTAGTGGATTTTGAGCAGTGTTTAGGGTCGTTGTCTTGTTGAAAGATCCAGCCGCGGCGCAGCTTCAGCTTTGTCACTGATTCCTGGACATTGGTCTCCAGAATCTGCTGATACTGAGTGGAATCCATGCGTCCCTCAACTTTGACAAGATTCCCAGTCCCTGCACTGGCCACACAACCCCACAGCATGATGGAACCACCACCATATTTTACTGTAGGTAGCAGGTGTTTTTCTTGGAATGCTGTGTTCTTTTTCCTCAATGCATAACGCCCCTTGTTATGGCCAAATAACTCCATTTTAGTTTCATCAGTCCACAGCACCTTATTCCAAAATGAGGCCGGCTTGTCCAAATGTGCTTTAGCCCACCTCAAGCGGCACTTTTTGTGCTGTGGGCGGAGAAAAGGCTTCCTCTGCATCACTCTCGCATACAGCATCTCCTTGTGTAAAGTGCGCCGAATGGTTGAACGATGCACAGTGACTCCATCTGCAGCAAGATGATGTTGTAGGTCTTTGGTGCTGGTCTGTGGGTTGACTCTGACTGTTCTCACCATTCGTCGCTTCTGTCTATCCGAGATTTTTCTAGGTCTGCCACTTCGAGCCTTAACTTGAACTGAGCCTGTGGTCTTCCATTTCCTCAATATGTTCCTAACTGTGGAAACAGACAGCTGAAATCTCTGAGACAGCTTTCTGTATCCTTCCCCTAAACCATGATGGTGAACAATCTTTATCTTCAGGTCATTTGAGAGTTGTTTTGAGACCCCCATGTTGCTACTCTTCAGAGAAAATCAAAAAAGAGGAGGGAAACTTACAATTGACCCCCTCAAATACTCTTTCTTATAATTGGATTCCCCTGTGTATCTAGGTCAGGGGTCACTGAGCTTACCAAGCCAATTTGAGTTCCAATAATTAGTTCTAAAGGTTTTGGAATCAATAAAATGACAACAGTGCCCAAATGTATGCAGCTGCCTAATTTTGATTAAACAATTATAGCACACTTTCTGTAAATCCAATAAACTTCATTTCACTTCTCAGATATCACTGTGTGTGTCTCCTATATGATATATTTAACTGACATTTTTTTATCGTAACAGCCAACGATTTATACAGGAAAATCATGACGATTAACAAGGTTCCCCAAACTTTCGCATGCCACTGTATATTGTTAAATATTTAAAGTCATATACTATAACAGTGATGGTGAACCTTTTAGTGACTGAGTGCCCAAACTTCAACCCAAAGCCCACTTATTTATCGCAAAGTGCCAACACGGTAATTTAACCTGAATTCTAGAGTCAAACATAGTATATCTTCCATGTACTCTATCATTTAGCTATAATAGCCTGCTACAGTGCGCTGCCTGTGCTGTTCATAGCGAGCCCTGCGCTGATGAAGGGCAGGAAAAATCTAAGTCATATTAGTGTGCCATAGACTTTTTCCAGGGTGCGGGTGCCCACAGAGAGGGCTCCGAGTGCCGCCTCTGGCACCCGTGCCATAGGTTCACCAACACTGTACTATAACATCCTAACCATCAGCTGCCTGCATACATTATGTCCTAGCATCTGTAGTATCCAGAGCTGGAGATACTTGCAAATTGTTTGTTGTTTAATGTTTGTCAAGTTATTTAAAGGGTTTATCCAAGACTATAAAAATGTCCACCATATGCCGAGCCCCTCACACTGAATATACTTACCTGTCTCTCCGCGCCACTCCTGGTCCCCGCACCGTGCGCGGATGAAAACCTCTGGTGTCGGGGGAGCAGCCAATGGCAGGCAGGGACGGGACGAGCCCCCCTAGAATCACAGGTGACGCTAGAGAGGCTCGTCCCCATCTGCCATTGGCTGCTTCCCCCGACACCAGAGGTTTTCATCCGCGCATGGGGAGAAGCAGCTGCGGCGGTGCGGGGACCAGAAGTGGCGCGGGGAGACAGGTAAGTATATTGAGTGCGAGGGGCCCGGCATATGTGGGACATTTTTATAGTCTTGGATAAACCCTTTAATGCCATCTATTGTGGTTTTTATATATCACATATACCCAGCGTGGTTATGTAAGAAAGTGACGTAGTTAACTAACTCTAACATAGCCTCTACAGGAAGCTTGGGTATGGATCCTGGATCTGCCCCTAGGTCAGTCTAGAGCAGGGATGGCCAACTTGAGGCTCTCCAGCTGTTGCAAAACTACAACTCCCAGCATGCCCAGACTGCCTACAGCTAGCCTACAGCAGGGCATGGTGGGAATTGTAGTTTTACAACAGCTGGAGAGCCGCAGGTTGGCCATGCCTGGTCTAGAGAGTTCCAGCTAGTAGAGGAAGATTGAGGAAGCAAATCCATACGCTCCAATCCTCACAGGACTGGGCTGAAGTTACAGAGAATCACCTACTTAGAGAAAGTTGTCACTGTTTACACAGTAGTCAAGAAAGAGAGAGAGAAAGAGACAAGAAGATCCAGAAAGCTGCATGGTTAAGCTTAATGTCAGGAAGGTATTTGTTGATCAAAGCTATTAGACTATACTGCAGTGAGGGGAATACTGCTATGATACCCTTCACACTTGAACACGACCTGGCCAGTTGTATGTCAAACCAGTGTGCCTCCGTTGCAAATTACCAGCTACTATTTCAAAAGTAATATTGCAGGCAATTGATTCTGTAGAGAGAGACTTTGGTAAGATAGAGAGGAAAGAGTACCATAATTCCCATCCTCGTTCAAATCCATACAAAGCCATCTGGGGAGATTTTTTCACTGTGTATGTGAGGAACTGTGTTTTGGTACTGTTGGATTGTACTACAACTCCCATTCTGGACTTCAGTGAAAAGAGACGTTCTACATCTGTCCTGGTTACTTGTCATGGAACCATGAACCAGACGTACAACAAGAGATAAGTGGAAATAAGAAGGCTTTATTGAAAATCAAGCTGTAAGCAAAAGTCCAAACGGATGGCTAAACCGAAGCAGGGTCTTGCGTAGACAGGGGTCAGGAACTAGAAGGGTAGTCAGACGAAGCCTGGATCAGGAACCAGCAGGGTAGTCAGACGAAGCCAGGATCAGGAACCAACGGGGTAGTCAGACGAGGCCAGGATCAGGAACCAGAAGCAGCAGCAGTCTTAGAAGCATGTGAACACAGGAGGACCAAGCAAGGAACTGAAGCCACAGACCTCCTATATATATGAGCTAGGCATCCAGTTCCTCCCAGTGGGAAGGAGAAGCCGCAGGGTGGGAGGCTACAAGAAACCCAGAAACCAAGATGGCCGCCAGCACATGTCAAACGAAGGAGAACAGTAAGAAGGTAAGACCATGACATTACTGACTGCAACACCATTTTCTAGCCACGGCACCAACATCTCCTGCTTTGCACTCACACCAAAAACCACAAGACCAACTACCATTAGGCAGGAGCCTGAATGTAAGGTTGAGGACCAAGGGTGTGCCCTCCTTTCACTGCCCTGGCCCTAGGAAGCAACAGAGTGAGAAAAGCAACTGTGATAGACTTTTCCAGTCAGAGGCACTACCACACTTATCCTCCGCTCTGGCTTGCAGCTCATCCATACAAAGATAATATAATTCTGTTATATTTGCAAAGTTATCACATCCAGGGATAAGCCAGATACTATGACATCATAATCATCAGCTTAGATACTGTTACATTTATGATGTCATATCACCCAGGCAGAGGTCACATCATTTTGTGACATCAGTCATCAGAAGCTGTTTACACGCAGAGGAAAGTCATATGCTGCAATATCCTAATGATCAGCTGCTTGTGTGCTGTTGTATATGTGATGACATAAGCATCAGCTGCTTATTTACTGTTACATGTGTGATGTCATTGGAATGGGCGGCCTCCCCTCAGGGCCCTCTATGTCGCGACCCAGGTGTAGAAATGCCGAGTGGTGTAGTGCGGCCTAAATGTCTCTTATTGTGTGTTACAGTGCTCCTACCTGGAGACCGCTGGACCCCAGGCTTTGGCTCCAAAGCAATAAATAGGGGGAATTCATAATTGAGGGATTTGAAAGAATAACTTGAGTTCAGACCTTGAGATGAAGTTCAATGGCAGCTTTACTTCAATTAAACGTTTCTTTAAACAGTTTTCAGGCTTTGTCTTGGTTCCAGCAGGCTTTAGCATTAAATTGGCAGGCAAACTCAACTCTGCTATATCTGTTTCTCCCACTCTGCTACACTGACAGGCTGACTTAGTAACGGCTTTTTCTGTATGCCGCACTTCTTCTCTGTAGTCTGACTCTAGGTTATGCCAGGGAACTTTCCTCCTGGCTCATGAGGCTTTAAGCTTTGGCTTCCATGGCCAGCAGAGCTTGGGGTGCTCTGGCTGGCGTGGGCATGTCCAGCAGAGACATGCCCCTGCACACCCTTCCCCTGTCTAGGGGAGATTAGACTGGAACTAACTGGTCCCTACTAGTGTTGAGCGAACTTGTGTTTTAAGTTCGGCGTCTAAAGTTCGAGTTCAGGTTATCGAAGTATCCCGTTGTGGATTCTAAACTCCGTTATGGTCCATGGTGGCGGAATCCATAACGGGATACTTCGATAACTCGACCTTTAGACGCCGAACTTAAAACACAAGTTCGCTCAACACTAGTCCCTACCATTCCTGCAGGAAATAGGACTAGCCCACTTCTCTCCAGAGGGGGGGTTAGAATGGAATGGGGAGTTCTATTCTCTCTAAGTACAGCTCTGCCATGTTTGCTGCCACTTGCTGGTGAACTAGGCACATAACATGAACATAATAGTTGCAAACAGATTAGGATTGCACAGTGTGGAGGACCTGGACATAATGCATAGATGACATTGGTGTTAGCCCAATAAAGACAGTAGCAGGGTGCAGCAGTGGTAACACCACTCTGGGGTGTTACATCATCAACTCTATGCAAAAGTCACAACATATTGTGACTTCACAATCACCAGCAGCTGCTTACATACTATAACATGTGTGATGTCACAACATTCAGAGAAATGTCACATACTATGACATCAGAATCATCAGCTGTTTCAAATGTAATGTTATTATGTCAGTGCAAAGGCCACTTCTATGACATCATAATCAGCAGCAGCTACTTATTTGTAATGTATAATGTAACTTTTCATACATTAAATGTACATGTGAAAGGGGTTGTCCCATCTGAGCCTTACATGTAAGTAGTTTGCTGTGCTACACTGTCTGCAAAGCTCACATTCACTGCTATGGGATTTATGGAAACGCGAGCGGCGGCTGCTTCGCCATTTCCATAGCTCCGCCTCCCCCGGCCGGCGCTTGCTGCAGTTATTCCCATCTCAGCCATGAAGGGCAGAGATAGAACAATCCTTTTAAGACTCTGTTGACACTAGCATCATGGCTTCCATTTACAACAAGCTATGCACCCTGATTGATCTGACTGGTTTGTAATAGGGTCTGTCTAGTTTGTGTGTCAGGGGTCTGGGGTTTTTACCAAAAATACAACTGTAGATGTCAGAAATTCCAGGACCCCTGATAGAAAGATGAAGTGGAAAGATGCAAGTGTTAAAAGAGCCTAAATGTACCGCTTCATTGGAATGTATGAAATGTAAGTGCTTGGTTCCAGACACTTTAAGAACTATGCCCTGACACCCAACACCACACCCCTGGACCTCACGTGCAAGAAACCAAACTATATGAAACTGGATGAACATGTGCCGAGAGATCAGAAACGCCCATAGAAAGAAATAATTTAGGTACATTCTTTTCTTGCCTTCCTCTATTTGTTCTTGAAAGGAAACTGACATTTCTCAAAGTAAATGGCAACGTAGTAACAAAATGTCACCTACAAAAGAAACAAGTATGAAAAAGCTCATCATAATGCGATAGGTGTCGACATTTTTTACAGGGTTCACTTCATTGTGCAATGTGTCTGCTATTTCTCAATCGCAATCTCAAGCCTTGGTAAGGAGCACTTACTTAGGAGGTTTTCAAAAAATGTAAAGTAACACTCCAACTTAAAGGGGATGTGTCAGCAGAAAAAAAAAATTATATTAATATTTTTGAAGAATATTTGATGATGCTATATTTAATGTTGATGGTTTAAATAAAATCCTAAAATCCTGCCGTTTTCACGGGCAACTAATCCAAATAATAGGCACCACTTCCCTCTTCTTTACAAATCACTTATCAGCAGTCATCTCATCATCAATAATGGAGGATTACAATGACAGATTTACCATTTACAATATGTGATATCACAGCCTCTCTCTTCCTCCCTGTACTCCTCTGCACAGGTCACAGAGCATGCCTAGAAAACTCTCCTATAGAAGTCAACCAATCCACTCCAACCTTTTGGTCTATTGTGTCTATAGCCCATGGTGACTGCCCTAAAGCATATCTCTAAATGTTGTTACCAACAGCTCAGGCAAGATGGCAGCCCCCTTAAAGGGGTTATCCAAGACTATAAAAATGTCCCCCATATGCCGGGCCCCTCACAATGAATATACTTACCCCGCTCCCGGCGCCGCTTCTGGTCCCCGCACTGCCGCTGCAGCCTCTAGTCTCCCTAGTATAGGGCTGTTGTCACCCTCCCTATTGGGAGTGGTTGCAGTATTCAGTGAGGAGGCAGTGCATGTCTGTGTACTGTAGTGTCCGCTGAGGCAGCAGAACGCAGCGCTGAGGAAATCTAGCTCATAAGAAAGCATAAACATCAGCGAAAGTGGAGAGAAAATAATTTATATATTTGAAAAGCATTCCAGTGTTGAGAGGAGGTGCAAGTAGAAGCCCTGCGAAGATAAACTGCTTAACAAGGAGCTTATAGATTCCATACCAGACATTGTCCAGAAAGATAGAGGCCTCTGGCCCTGGAGAAACCTAAAAGACAGAATCTGAATATGCCCACTATACTACATCCTGCCACGGAAACGTGTAGTCACAAAAACCGAGTACGGCAACCTGCTAAAAAGGTGCAGAGCTAAGTCTGACATTGGGGTCCGCCCCATGGTTGCAAAGTGAGAAGTGTTGCATCCCTATTTCTGAATGCTTATGCAAAAGTCAGCTAGAGAAGAGCAGTGTGAGAAGAATTGTTTTAAAGAGATATCTTGCCTATTAACTGTTACTGCAGGCATGGAACCTGGGAGGTCTGTGGACACTGCACGTTGTGTGAGAACTGCCAGTCCATACATGCCGATGTGCTTGAACTAGACTCTTCAGCAAACAACCCTTCTACCTCAAAACTGCCTCATCATTGCCTCCAACGCTGCAGGGGACCTGCCTTGCACCTCACGATTCATCACCATCAAGGATACCCCAAATCACCATCAGGCAGAAGAATCCCTAGAACCAGGGTGTGCCCAAAAGGGAAGAAAAGGTGTCCCTTCCCATCACTGCATAGCCCACGGGAGTGTCAGAGTAACTACTACCCCCCTTATTGCTACTACAACCACTCATATCCTCTTCGCTCTCCACTGTGGCTTGCTGCAAGTATATCAGCTTTGTCTGGAGTCCCTGAGTTGTTAAAATTTATTTTTGGAAAAGCAGGGTAACCAATATAGCTGTCATTACAGTTCCCACAGGGGTCGTCATTCAGCTCTCTCAAATTGCTAAATATCAGTTATACAACAATGTATCCCTTGCTATTGTATACGTGAATAACTAGCCATAGAGTATGCATAATTCAGGACGGGGTGAAAACTCCCATATGAGCAGTAATAGCGCCCTAATAGTCATAGAGAGAGTTTGGAATGGAATAAATGGCTGAATACAATTTTTAGCAACAAAAAGGTAAAGCTTTTAATAATATTGAATTTTCTTCCCTGAATTTTGCATATCAGGGAATCCTGTTTGAAGTGTAGTGCCCTGGAGCAAGGGTACTTTGGATATGGATGTTTGTGGACATTTGCACCTATTGCTGATATGCAAAGCCATCCACTCCCTACTTTAGTGCACTTTGAAGGCTTAAAGGGAACCTGTCACCGGGATTTTGTGTATAGAGCTGAGGACATGGGTTGCTAGATGGCCGCTAGCACATCCGCAATACCCAGTCCCCATAGCTCTGTGTGCTTTTATTGTGTATAAAAACTGATTTGATACATATGCAAATTAACCTGAGATGAGTCCTCTAGGTGAGATGAGTCAGGGACAGGACTCATATCAGGTTAATTTGCATATGTATCAAATCGTTATTTTTACACAATAAAAGCACACAGAGCTATGGGGACTGGGTATTGCGGATGTGCTAGCGGCCATCTAGCAACCCATGGCCTCAGCTCTATACACAAAATCCCGGTGACAGGTTCCCTTTAACTTGCACTGTGATTTATTCCATTGTTTACACTTATACTGTTTCATATTGTTGCATTTTATATGTTTAGAAACATAGAATGTGTCGGCAGATAAGAACCATTTGGCCCATCTAGTCTGCCCTATATACTGAATACTATGGATAGCCCCTGGCCCTATCTTATATGAAGGATGGCCTTATGCCTATCCCATGCATGCTTAAACTCCTCCACTGTATTTGCAGCTGCCACTTCTGCAGGAAGGCTATTCCATGCATCCACTACTCTCTCAGTAAAGTAATACTTCCTGATATTACTTTTAAACCTTTGCCCCGCTAATTTAAAACTATGTCCTCTTGTAGCAGTTTTTCTTCTTTTAAATATTCTCTCCTCTTTTACCTTGTTGATTCCCTTTATGTATTTAAAAGTTTCTATCATATCCCCTCTGTCTCGTCTTTCTTCCAAGCTATACATGTTAAGGTCCTTGGATCAAGATTGTTTTAAAAAAACAACTGTTAAATCACTGTTAATAGTGGATTGAAGATCCCCCCCAGATGGTTTTAGGTATTTTTACACTTCAGCTGGGCTCCTACAGTCCCCCACTGATTGTTTACCTCTATGTTTATGTGTGCGGTAACTTCCAGCGCAGCATCGCATTGTTTCCTTCATGCAGCCGTCCCCCTAATTCATATGCCGCCTCCTGCCGCAACTATTCCTCCCTCTTAGTCACGCCCCTAAGCGCCTCCTGGCTCAGTCCCTCCATCCTTGCTAAGAATACGCCCTGCCCGGTGACATCAATGTGTTGCCGTCTAGTTTCCGCCCCTCAGTGCGCTCTGCATAATCACTGAGGCTGGCTGTGACGTCACCGGGCTCCCTGCGAAGCGGAAGCAGAGGCTTCGCTCTGCAGAAAGGGACCCGGTACGTCACTGAATCTTTGAAAAGTGGCACTTCCGGCAGAGAATTTAGGACAAGAAAACGGGGCATCAGAAAAGTCTTGCAAAGGTACGACAGGACTGTATGTAATATTTATGTGCTTGGTGTTCTCTTACAGCAATGTCCCCAATCCCGGACAACCCCTTTAATCTTTCCTGGTAGGTTTTATCCTGCAATCCATGTACCAGTTTAGTAGCTCTTCTCTGAACTGTCTCCAAAGTATCAATATCCTTCTGGAGATATGGTCTCCAGTACTGCGCACAATACTCCAAATGAGGTCTCACTAGTGCTCTGTAGAGCGGCATGAGCACCTCCCTCTTTCTACTGGTAATGCCTCTCCCTATACACCCAAGCATTCTGCTAGCATTTCCTGCTGCTCTATGACATTGTCTACCTACCTTTAAGTCTTCTGAAATAATGTTTATTGTAATATATCCTGTTTATATGTACTGTTATTGCACTATATCTGCACTGTACTGTGAAAGGGGTTGGTGCATAGCCAGCTGATGTTGAGAGACATTGGGACATTCTACCTAGGCCCTGAGAGGTTAGAAATCTTCCACAGTCACTATAGGAGAGTATGCAGAGTTAAGTTTTGGAAGGAAAAACAGACACAGTGGCCTTTTGACTGCCTGGTTTAGCTCTGTTGTTTATGTCTGTAGAATTGTTTATGAAGGAAAACTGCTTAGTCATTCCCATAGACTTGTATTGAAACTCTGTATAAGTCTGTGGCAGACTAAAATTGCAACAATGTTTCAGTTTAGGTTGTGCTTCTCCACTCCACCCCCTCACACTAGAAGGTTTTAGTTCAGTTAGAAACTGTTTATAAGAAGAGAAGTTAGAGCTCCTAGTTGTCTGCAGATAGGGACCGGTGTTTAGTAGAAGAGACTTTGCCAGACTGCACGAGCAACCAGAAGAAGATGCTGAGATGGGGATACTCCGCCACAGATCCTGGGTCACCAGCCCTTTGACCAGAGGGCCAGCAGGACAACTGAGCCATAGAACCTGAGCAAACAGCCTTTTGGCCAGGGTACCAGCCTTCTGAGAGAGAGAGAGAGAGAGAGAGAGAGAGAGAGGGAAAGCTAGCACAGGCCTCTACTCAACACAGAACCTTCTTCTGCCAGGGAGGAGACTGGAGAAGCCAGCTCAGTGTCTTGTCTATTAAGTTTTGCACGTGAGTTCCTCTGGTAAAGAAGCACACTGATTTACTGCAAACCCTGACTTTCTGGACTTATATCCTAATTGTGGTGCACCATCCATTACCTCCAGAGAGGAGCAACATGTGATGACACCTCAATGGTAGCGTAGTGTTGGGACCACCCCAAACCCAGCCACTGCACAGGGTCAAGTCAGGACATAGTGCAGAGGGCCATCTAGGGGTAAGATAGGTTACGGACACAATTATGATGAAGCATGTCCTCCATTGTATAGTCAAATTCTCCAAAATAGTAACTTCCACTTATGCTGTATAACAGTCTAACCAGTGAAGTATTCCTTTCCTCTGTGTTTTGAGTATTATGTTCTACACAATTTTTAGCAATTTTAGATATCCATAAGATGAAATTGACGAACTTGTAGTAGGAATGATAGAGGAATGGCACAAATAAGTATAGATGCTCCAGAATTATCACTACATGGTGAATGCAAGTAGTTACCAAAACAGATATGTCAGTAGAGGTGACAGGTCCCCACCCCTCGCACAGAAAACTGGATGGAGCAGAGAGAGCAATCTCTACTGTCTGTACCCTTAACCTTGTATAGCCTAACCTAACAAGGTGACATCATGTGTCTTTAAGGAACCGCAAGTCATTAAGGATCACCCATGCACACAGATTGCCCACATTCTTTAACAAGAATGTACTAATTGTATACAGGAGCTGAACAATGATTGTAATGTGTAATGAAGAGATGTTATTTGGATGCGACTCCAATCGGCACCATTGCTTAAGGCTCCCCCTGCTCTCTCACACCTCCATACATCACAACTAGGGATGAGCGAATCGAGTTCGGATGAAACATCCGAAGTCGATTCTCATAAAACTTCGTTTCAATACTGTACGGAGTGAGCTTTCCGTACAGTATTAGAATGTATTGGCTCCGATGAGCCAAAGTTTTTACTCAGTGAAGTCTCGTAAGACTTCGGGTAATAAACTTCAAAAATTGATTTCTACTGTAAAAAAACATTTCCCGAACTCGGGTTCGATTCCAAGGTACTTGTTTTTTTTTAGATATTTTTTATTTTATTTATATTTTATTGTATTTTATTTTTTTTTTGCTTATTCTTAACCCCTTCAGGACCTGGCCTTTTTCTATTTATTTCATTTTTGTTTTTTTACTCCCAGCCTTCCCAGAACCATAACTTTTTTATTTTTCTGTTCACATAGCCATATAAGAGCTTGTTTTTTGTGTGTAATTTCTAATGGCACCATTTACTGTTGCATAAAATGTAGTAGGAAACTGGAAAAAAAATTCAAATGCGATGCAATTATAAAAAAAAATAACACAATTCTGCCACAGTTTTATGAGGGGGGGGGGGGGGGGGGGGGTTACAGCATTTCCCATGCAATAAAACTGACCTGCTACCTTGATTCTCCAGGTCAGTACAATTACAATACCAAATCGGTTTTAATGCGTTCTAATGCTGAAAAAAATGGGGCCACAAAAGCATGCGGTGTGTTGTCCGCATCCATTGCTCTGTGCCGCGGCCGGTGTCAATGTTTTCCAAATCCGCAATTTGCGAATCTGCAAAAGACCACGTTCATGTGAATGTAGCCTTATTTTTATTTTGGGGAAAGGGGGCTGATCTTAATTTTTATAACTGTTAATATATGTAAATAATATTTAAAAAAATGTTTTTTTTCTTTCTTTTATACTTTTTAAAAGTTCCTCTAAGGAACTCGCACATGCGATTATCAGATCACTTCTCTCATAGACTCTAATACATTAGCAGGCATCAGCCCAGGGTATCTGCTGTTTACTATACTTTTGGCACATATGTCACCCTGGATGTCATTAAAAGACCTCTGGGGGACACCAACACTTTTTTTAAATCTTGCTCTTGGGGGCATTCAAAGGAGCAGCACAGAGAAGGTAAGTGTGAATCTTCTGTTTCATTGGCCATGCTGGCCATGAACTTTTTAAAAATAATTTTTACCACAAACCCCCTTTATTAGTCGTCTTGTGTGAGATGTTCACAGGGGTTTGTTTGTTTAGTGACAATTTGATTATTTATCATTTTCTATAATACAGGTCGTTGTTAAACAGATCAGCATACAAGAAGTCTAGATAAAAATTGTAAATGTTCCACAGGTTACACCTTCCCATGAATCCCTGGCAGTCATGTACAACCCTGCTGTAATCTTTGTTTGTTCACTTGGGTGCCAATTGAATGATAGCTAAAAATGCAAGCAAAAAAGTTCTGAAAAAATGAACATAAAATAAAATGGGCCAAACCATAGAGAGAAAAAAAAAAAGACACGGAGTGACAGTTATTAAATCTGGTTCACACGCAACTTCTTGCAAAAAAAATTTGCAACTTTTGGCCTCCTGCACCACCTCATGCCACTTTCAAAAGTGGGCTGGGATTAAGGCCAAGTTTCTAGATTAGAGCTACTTTATGTCTCCATCTTCTGCGACATTCGCGAAAGTCGCAAAAATTTTCTCAACTCCAGGCCACTCCATGCTAAAAAAGCCCAATTCGCAGTTTTAATGATGTCGGCATAAACAACATTACAATTATGTCAAATTCATTTTTACTGTGCACCATTTCATAAACTAGGCATACCCGCACAAACCAAAGGCAGACCTAAAACTGACACAAAAAAGACCACAAATTATAAATTCCCCCCACGGAGCGCGCCTCTACATGCCTGGCAGGTGACTGCATAAGGGTAAATAGCTACTTGGCCTCAGTCTGGCTTCTGACACCATAAGGAAAAGTATGCTTTTGAGATCTGTTTACATAGTGCAGTGCTGCATGGTGGCTGTGGGTTGGTTTGTGTTATGCAGTGGGTGTGAACCTCCTGTATCACTTGAACAGATGTGGCTTGGTGCTACTCCCAAGGAAGTTATCCAAGTGCTGCCCGGGGTATTCACCTTTTAACCCCTATACAGGGATCTGGACTTCGCTGCAGGGGAACCGCCAGGCTGCTACCTCTTGGAGTAGACTCTGTTCAAATAAATGCTGACCCATGGGGGTCAAGAGAAACTGATAGGAAATACAGAGGGATCAGGCAAAGCCGTAGTCAGGTACAGACCGAGGTTAATGACGGCAGAGTTTGTGTGATCCGATAAACAGTCTCGGTCAGGGCAGGCAGCTCAGGGTCAGAATGGAGATCAGACAGAGTTCAAGTCAAGCACCAAAGGGTTTGATCCAGGAAACAGGCACAAGTCAGTAAACAGGTAAACAAACAACACACCTTTGCAGGACACTAGCGGACTAAAACCTATTGCTCAGGCACCTTTTAATAGGGGAAGGTGCCCTAAGTACCCCAAGGTGGCTATCCTTTGGATGGTGCTGATTAAGTTGCATGCACAGTGGCCTTTAAAGGGCCAGAAGAAGCGCATGAGAGCTGGCACATGCTCTATGGCAGGGGGAGAGATGTATAGCCAGCAAAAAGCAGGTTGCTGCCTGCGTGGAGGGATAGGGCCACTTCAGCGACCAGGCCCACTGGCAGGAGGTGAGAGGCTTGCGGGTCTGCGCCACCGGGAGCACCGGAGCAGGTAGATGTGGCGGCCAGGTAGGAAATGTGGGGACAGGTCAGTGCCACGGAGGCTTAGCCTGACAGCAGTGGTGCTGTTGGGCTGCTGGGCCTCCATGCTTTCTGGTGCTGTATTGTGGTGGCAAATTGGAGAAGGGACCCACCTAAAAGATGCCACCTTGTCGTAATGAGTGGACCTAGGCATTTTGATCAAAAACGTATACAAAGTATCTCATGTACATGTATATAAATTATACATAGCAGTAATGGATTAAGGCATGGCAAATAGATCTGCGAGCAATGTTTTTTTTGTATAAAATAATGAGCAGGCACCCAATAAACTGAACAGGTCAGGGAACTATTGTACTGGGACCAGAGGCAGATTTGTAAGGTTCCATACTTTTTTTGAGAATCGTTTTTGTTATTTTACCTGTAACAAGTTTTTTAAAATTAATATGGTTCTGAAAACCCCTTTAAAAGTAGTTTTTGAGTTTGAGATGAGAATAAAGTGGTCTGTCCATATGCTGGTACTAGTATTTCAGATCATCCCGATTCAAGTATTAAATATCACGTTAGTACTAATTTGATTGTTGCTCTGTTCTATTGCAGGACACTTCGGGGCTGCCAAGATGTGGAAGCGTTCCCAATGGATGCACGAATGTGAAGGTAATCCTGCTATTAACCAGCAAATTCATAGAAGAATTGGGCAAGGTTGTGGCCGCCACATGGGGACACTGTCTAATAATTACAGTATCTCACAAAAGTGAGTACACTCCTCACATTTTTTGTAAATATTTTGTTATATCTTTTCATGGGACAACACTTAGGATCTGACACTTTGATACATTTACATAAACATGGGCATATGGGAAAGACATGCAAATAGTGTTTCAGCTGAAAAACAAGGCAGATTCTAAGGCTAGTTTCACACTAGCGGCAAGAAACTCAGGCAGGCTGTTCCGGCAGGTGAACAGCCTGCCTGATCCGTGCTGCTGCTAGTGCACGCGTGCCCCCGGGGTACCGCTCTGGCCCCATTGACATAGCACAGATTCGAGAGGCTGTACACCCGCCGGAACAGCCTGCCTGAGTTCCTTGCCGCTAGTGTGAAACTAGCCTTAGCAGAATCTGCCTCGTTTTTCAGCTGAAACAGTATTTGCATGTCTTTCCCATATGCAATGTTTATGCAAATGAGTTAACATGACAAAACAGTATAGAAAGGTTATTGAATATAAATGTTAGGGCAATTAGAAAACTGAAAATTTTTATGCAGCCCTCCTAAGCAGTGAGAAGAGTTAGCTGGCATCCCCAAAAAAATTATTACAATTTTTGTCACCCTAATGATAATGATCTACGTGCGCAGGTCCCCCAAGCCATCCACCAAAAATCAAGCGACTTTGAGTCTTTCTGGCTCTCAGTCGGATGAGAGCTGGTCTTAAATGTCTCATTGCACACAAGGCTGCCATTGTAAGGTATGCTAACTGTACCTGTCTCATGGATAGGTTGTTGGCTTGCACATACCCGGCTTTTGGCATACAGCCTTTGTGTGATTGTCTGTTATATGTCGTCTATTGTATGTTATAGGTAATGATTTATTTTAAAAATAAAATAATATAGCATGTAAAAAATTTTAATGATAGCTAGGAAAATACTTATAATAAAAGTTTTTTTTTTTTGTTTGTTTTTTTTAATGTATATTTTATTGGAATTTCCAACATTAAACAAGGGGTAACAAGGTACCAAGGCATAGGCACGCAGGCCTGACTGATGACAAAGATAGGTACATAGCGAGTGAGCAAAAGGTACATTATAGGTTTGATACTCACATATTGACAGTTAATGCGTTACATAATCACGTTAATGGAGGGATAAGAGTATGGTAGTGATCCATAGTTTATTATAGTATAAAAAAAAAGGTATGGATGATAGCATAATAAGGATAAAGAGAAGCTATATACAATAAGTGAAAAAAGATTATAGGTTTAACTAGTGATAAAAGAAAATCTAGTATATTCGCGATTACGAAGATATAGCAGCACTATATTCTAGAACTTTGTGAATTCTCGAAGTGCCAATATTTGCGATTCGAAAATTCGCACTCAACACTAGTGACTATGACATGTCTAGTTTATGAGTAATACACCAATAATGTATATGTTAATGCTTATTGTCTCCCTGCATTGGAAGGGAATCTGTCACCCCGATTTTGAACCATCATCTACAGTAATACACAAGCAGTACTTCCGAAATGGAGTCCAGATCACTATTTTTTATTTTCTTACTGCATCCCGTTTCCACACTGTCAAGCTCAGAGCTGTGTTGAAATACACCGTCAGTCCTGTCTGTGTACTTCAGTGCAGCCTTGAGAGCTGACAGTAGGGGAATCGGGGGCAGTAGGAAAATAAAAGATCTGGAATCCTTATTTGCAATACTACTCATGTATTACTGTAGATAATGGTCCAAAATCAGGGTGACAGATTACCTTTAAAGTGGTTTCTGGATATTTAAGGCTTATTGATAGGATATGTCATAAATGTCCGACAGGTGTTCCTACCTCAAGAATTGGGCTGTGTTCCTACCTCAAGAATGAAGAGTAAGTCAAACAGGCACTGCTGAGCACTGCTCGGGCTAGTTTCAGAAGTCCCACAGCAGTGGAGAGGATGCCATCCAGGTGTACCATGCTCTTCAGTCATGGCAGAGCCCTAGTCTTTACACAGGAGTGGGTTCCAGAAGCGCGTCTCACACCTATCGAACATTTATGGCATATCCTATCAATAATGCATAAATGTCAATATGGGACAACCCCTTTAAAGGGGTTCTCCGATAATACTGAACTTTAAACAAGTGCCCTCAGCCTTCCTCTGTAAGCAGAAGATTTATATACTTAGCTGCTCCCCACCGCTCTGGTCCTCTGCTGTGTCCATGTTCTGGTTCCTGGCTTGTTTTTTTTCTGGTGCGGCCAGGGCATGGTCACATGCTTCTCTGCAGCCAATGACTGACTTCGGCAGCAACATGGCCAGAAACAGCACATCACTGCCAAAGTCATTGGCTGAGGCAGTGCATGTTACCGTGACCATGACCATGCAGTGCCAGAAGAAAACAAGCCAGGGCCAGAAAATGGAAACAGCAGAAGATTACCCCCTTCACGCATTTAGACATAACTGTACGTCCAAATCACAAGTAATTTACTGCATTTGGATGTACAGTCACATCCAAACTACTTACCGGGACTGTGACACTATAAAATGTAACAGCCCCGGAGTCTCCACTCTCCCGAAGAGCAGAGACACCAGGGAAGCCAGCAAGGGACCAATCAGAGTGGTCCCTTGCCGACAAGCGCTCCGATTGGTTAGTCTCTGCATACTAAAATTGAGTAAGACCCCTTGTGTGCCCCCAGTGCCCCTGATCATGTCTGTGGCACCCCCAGTGCCTCTGATAATGCCCCCCCATATGCCCCCATTGCCCCCCTGTAGCCGGCTTCACTGTGATGGCAGCAGCTCAGGAACTGAGCCGCCGCCATCAGCAGAGAGTGTTAGCTGTACCTTACTGCTGGCACTGATCTCGGCCATTTAACCCCATAGATGCCTCGGTCAGTAGCCGCCCGCGGCATCCATGGGGTTGAGAGGCAGGGAGCCAGAAAGGAGTCCAGGCTGCCATGTACTTAAGGCTGATCAGCCTTAGTGTAAATGTAGCACTGACTATACAGTGCATTGCAATAGATGACTATTGCAGTGCACTGTATAGCCATCAGGCCCACTGGATCTTCAAGATCCAAATGTATCTTGCTAAAAAAATAAAAAAGTGTAAACAAATAGTAGAATTTTCAATGAAAATAAAAATTGTCTTTTCTCATATTCATTCATTTAGGTCATAAAAAAATAAATAAAAAAAAATACACATAATTCGTATCGCTGCGTCCGTAATGACCTGACCTATAACAGTATCATGTTACTAATCCCTTACGGTGAATATCGTAAAAAATAATGTACAAAACAATGATGGAATTGATGTCACCTCACAAAAAATAAAATAACAAGTGATCAAAAAGTCATATGTAACATCCCAGAGTGGTGTTACCACTTCTGCACCTTGCCATCATCTTTTATGGTCTAATCTGTATGTCGCCTATATATTTATTTCCAGGTCCCTCAACACTGTGCATTTATAATAATGCTACAGTATGTTACTGTTCATGTAATGTGCCTGGTTCACCAGCAGGTGGCAGCAAACACGGCAGAGCTATAGTAAGATAGAATGGAACTCACCATTCTATTCCCCCCCCCTCCTCCCCCTTTGGTCAGAAGCGAGCTAGTCCTGCTTGCTACCAGAAGGAGGCGGGGCAGTTCTGGTTTGTGCTGGTTGAGACTCCATGTTGGAGCTGCCAGGATTCTAACCTATTCCTTGGCTGAAGAGAGAAGTCTGACTAAAAAGTGCAGTGCAGCATAAAGAAGAGGCCAAGTTACCAAGTGAGCTTGTCAGTACAGCAGAGTTGAGTTTGCCTGCCAGTTTAATGCTAAAGTCTGCTGGAACCAAGACAAAGCCTGAAACGGTTTGAAGAAATGTTTATTCAAAGTAAAGCTGCAATTGAACTTCCTTTCAAGGTCTGGACTCAAGTTATTCTTTCCAATCCCTCAATTATTCCCCCTATTTATTGCTTCGGAGCCAAAGCCTGAGGTCCACCCGTATCCAGGTAGGAGCACCGTGACACACAAAGAAACGGCTAGGCCGCATTATACCACTCGGCATTCCTACCCCTGGGTCGCATTATAGGAGGGCCGGGGGGGGGGCGCCCATTGCACATATGATACCAATAAAAATTACATCCCATCCTATTGGTAAAAAAATAAATAAAATGTTATTAATGTTAGTATATGGTGATGCAAAATATCAGTTTTTTTTAAAAACAAAAGTGATTTTATGCTGTAAAAAAATATAAATTTGGTATCGCCATAACCGTATCAACCCACAGAATAAAATTTACCGCAAGAGGAACCCCCCCCAAAAAAAAATGTATTTTTACCCACTTCACCTCCACAAAAAAAAAGCTATAAAAAGTGATCAAAAAGACATACCGGGTATGTACCCAAAAATGATACCAATAAAAGCTACAGCCCCTCCCGCAAAAACAAGCTCTCACACAGCTACATTGGTGAAAAAATAAAAATGTTATGGCCCCTGAAAACAATTTAAGCAAATTATATGTTAGAAAAGCCTGATGCCACTTCTTCCCTTCTGAATGCTGCCGTGCCCCCAAACAGCGGTTTACGACCACATGTTTAGTGTTGCCGTATTCAGGCAAAAATGCATAACAAATTGTCGGGTGCATTTTCTCCTGTTAGCCCTTGTGAAAATAAAAAATTTGGGGCTAAAGCAGCATTATATTGGAAATAAAAGTAAATTTTTCATTTTCCCAGCCTTGCGTTTCTAAATTCTATGAAACGCTTGTTGGTGCAAAGCATTCACTCCACCCCTAGATTTATTCCTTAAGGGGTGTAGGTTCCAAAATGGGGTCACTTTTGGGGGTTTTCTTTCTAGGGGTTTCTCAGGGTCTCTTCAAATATGACATGGCACCTGAAAACCATTCCAGCACAATCTGCCCTCCGTTAACAATATGGCGCTCCTTTTCTTCTGCGCCCTGCCTTGTTCCCATACTGCAGGTTCCGACCACATATGGGGTGTTTCTGTAAACTGCAAAATATGGGTAATAAATATTGAGGTTTGTTTGGCTGTTAACCCTTGCTGTGTTACAGGAAACATTTATTAAAATGGAAAATCTGCACACAAAAAATGAAATTTTTAAATTTCCCTGTGGCGAAACTAACCTCGCCACTGGATTTTGGAGGGGCCTGTTTGCCAGCCTCTTGCCTCAGGATTATGGCCCATATACTAACTTTGAAGAAGAAGACAGACCGGCCGCACAGCTTAAATCTGTGAAACTGTTTTGGGCAGGAAAGCCATGCTTGCGGTCGGCCAAATGTGACTTTCATGGAATTCGGGAACCCCTGCTCGGATCTGGGTGATTTTTGGATATGTTGTTCACCCAGATCAGAGCTATCCATGGATGTAAACATTATGGGGATATGGGGATATGGGGATATGGGGATATGGGGATATGGGGGGGGGGGTTTGAGGTGTTTTCTGTGTTTTGGGAAAAATTTGTGTTTTTTATCTGTGAGTGATTAAGTTAGCCCATTATGTTTGGTAATTGTATCACAGGCAGAGCCCAATGTGTTTTGGTAATTGTATTTTGTTGATTGCGTCAAAGACAATGCCCATTGTATTTTGTTGATTGCGTTACAGACAGAGGGAAGGGGGTTTTGTGTACAATTGCTGGGAAGGTTTCAATACTGTAAATGCATGTGATTGGCTAAAATATAAACTGTCACAGTCTTCTACAAGGGCCCCAGGGGGAGTGTCCCTTGCTAGGAGACCTGCATAAAAGGCTGAAAAATAACCCATTAAAGAGTTCCTGTTTTACCCTTTATCATGTTGAGGCTGGTGTTTGGGTAACTGAGCGACACTGGGGATTGCTATACGCTGAAGATTTGCTATACTCCCCTGGCTATACAATTAGCTCTTGTAAGAGCTGTTCCCGTTTCTGGTTCCTGTGGTGGTTTTGGTGTAGAGTGGAGTGCTTGGAGTCCTCGGGAAGCACTAGGAGTATCTATCAACGGAGGTACCCGGTTGGGGTGCCAGGACATTCGTTACATTCCCCTCCATTTTGCTTTAATTTTTGTGGAACACCTAAAGGGTTAAAGTTTGTAAAATAAGTTTTGAATACCTTGAGGGGTGTAGTTTCTAAAATGGGGTCATTTATGGGTGGTTTCTACTATGTAAGCCCCCACAAAGTGACTTCATAACTAAACTGTTCCTTCAAAAAGTGGGTTTTGGCAATTTTCTTAAAATTTTTTAAATTTGCTTCTAAACTTCTAAGCCTTCTAACGTCCTAAAAAATAAAATGACATTTACAAAATGATGCCAACATAAAGTATACATACGGGGAATGTAAAGTAATAACTATTTTATAAAGTATCATTATCTGTCTTAAAAGCAGAGAAATTCTAAATTTTCAAAATAGCAAATTTTTCAAATTTTCTGCAAATATTTTTTTGTTTTTTATGCATAAAGATAAAATGTATCAACTCAAATTCACCTCTAATATGAAGTATGATGTGTCACGAGAAAACAATCTCAGAATGGCTTGGGTCACTAAAAACATTCCAGAGTTATTGCCACATAAACTGACAAGTCACATTTGAAAAATGGGGCTCCGACATTTGGTCCAAACTGGCTGTCGCTTGAAGGGGTTAATGTGGCAGGGAGCAGGTAAGTATGAATCCTCTGTTTACAGAAGCAGGCTAGAGGCACTTGATCAAAAATTGGTGAAATATCTTCCATACAGCACTTGCATTTACCGTTCCGTTTATACTACTAGTAATACTCTCATGTCATTCTGCCCTCCCCCCAATGCAGGTAGTTTTATCATAATTTTAAATGAATATTTTTTTAGTAATAGGTTTTCACATTACCACCCGTCAAGCAATAGCCCTGAAGCCACAGCCCAGCACGCTAAACCTGCAATTATACTATTGTCTTAATTAGGCTCAGGCGTGTCACATTAATTCCCACACTACAGCAGTCAGTCCCAACCTAACCCATTAACAAAAACAAGCCCATGTTAGTCATAGTGCGGACAGGAGTTTTATTGTATGTCGGTTTTAATACATTCTGTTGAACGCAGGTGATTTCTGTGGGTTTGAGGCACATTTATGTTTTGTAATTATGGTTTTCAGTGCATAATATTCCACCTTTCCAATACATAATGCATCAATGGAATCATTGTGTGGAAATGCATTACCAGAAGTACAACACATGGCACTGAACTCCTGTGCACTCACTAAGGCCTCATGCACACAACAGTTGTTTTTCTCGGCCACCGTTCCATTTTTTGTTGTTGTTTGCAGATAGGATGGGGACCCATTCATTTCAATGGGTCAGCAAAAAAATGCTGATAGTTCATCCGTTTGTGTTCAGTGTCCGTGTTTCCCTTCAGCAAAAAAAAAAAATAGTGCATGTCCTACTTTTTTCACATTTGCGGACAAAGATAGTCATTTATTACAAGGGATCTGTGGAAAAAAACTGATTCTCCCCCCCCAAAAAAAAACGGGGGCCGCATCCGTTTTTTGGGGCGGACGCTAAATTTGCGGATGCAAAAAACAACTGTTGTGTGCATGAGGCCTTAAAGGGATATCTTGAAGGGCTGGTGTAACCCTGTGTGATGCTTCTCTCTCGGACACCGGATACAAACACAGCAACAAAGGCAGTGGAACTACAGATGCCAGAATACTCTAGACTAGAACATGATACAATTGTGGAATTGCAGATCCCAGAAATACAGAATAATAAACATAATATCTGGAAGGGAATGTACCTTGCAAATGCTCTACCAGGAATTAAGGCCTGGATACATAAAGGCTCAACAACCAGCAATTCCAAATTAATCAGCCAGGCAAAGCTAAGTGATAAACCAACCCAGATTCGGATGCAAGGCAGCAACTGACCAAATAAGTTAGGTAACTAGGTGTGCAACAGACCCATTGGGAGAAGGCACATATTGAAGAGATGCAGGATGGGAGTGGTAGTAGTTACAGATGATTGGGCTAATTATGGTGTAGATAGTATCTTTCCAGCACTCCCAGTGAGGAAGGGGCACACCCATATCCTTCGGGGAATACCCTGGTGAGGTCTTCTGCCAGATGAAAGGTGGGGTGCCCTTGGTGTCATCACTGTGAGGTGCAGGGCAAGGAACCGGACAGATGATGAAAATGGAGAGGCCAGTGCAGTTTAAAATATAACCAGCTTTACTAAAGAACTATCAATTCTTCACAGACATTCACTTTTAAATATATGCATAGCCCTTTAACAGTCTCAATAAATTCTTGGCTGAATCAAGAGAATTAGCTCCAGATGCACTTGCTTATATCCGGTTATGCTTCACTTTGGTCCAACCTGGAGATGCAGCATTCTACAAAATATCTCTCTACAGTGCCCACTGCAGGGTCTGGACCTTAGAGTTGTAATCTGTCTCTCTGGTATCACTGGGAACCTGAGGCCTTTAAACCCAGCCAGGGAGCTGTGGAGTCTAGTTGCCAAAACATGTGCGCTACCTTCACAGTCTGTTTCTTCGCACCCTCCAATTTGGCTGCTTAACCTAATTAGTCCTTTGCTGCACTCAGGCTGGTTAATTTTTGGAATGTCTCTTTTTTTGGGCCCCAACTCTTGGCTGTAAATCCCCACAGGCTGTTCACATCCACCAACTCTCTCGCTGACTTAACTGCTGACTCACAGAAAGGAGCCAAACCCAAGGGGTTGGGTCCACCACTGCTCGGTGATGATGGCTAGGGCCCTGAATGTTTCAGCCCGGTAGTACATAACAGTTAATTTTATTTCTAACCATACATTAAAAAAATATTACATTTGCAAAGCCAAGTTATTAGAAGTGGCCTCTTAGTCTCTACAGGTGAACATTTAGCAACAGGGAGATCCTTGCTGCTCATAACACCTAGTGTATTATTACTTGAAATAGCTCAACTCGTTTACACAGGCTATAACTCATGGCATTTAGGAATATTAAATATCTAAAGTATACATAAAAAACTGTGACAAAGAATGCAAGAATTCCAAAGTTGCCAAAAAAGGTGCCATTTTTGGTAAATGAGGCGAAGTAGCAAAAGGAACAGAAATATGTCTAAAAGCCAAGTGAAAATATATAGGAACACTTGTTCCCAAGCCTCAGTAAGTGTGGCTGTGATTAGCAAATTCTCATTGTTTGGCAGTGTCAGCATCAAAACAGTATACAAACTGTATGAGGACCAAACAATCTAAATTGCCTCCATACAGCTTGAGCAGTGTAAAACGTCCTTTAAACAAGCACTGACTGACATGTTATATTGTCAGTTAATGCTTGTTATGGCCAGGAATCGTCCCATGTACAAGGATCCTTACATGCCTAATGTGTTGTTCTAAATTTGTTATGCTTATTTTCTTTTTATTTTATTTTTTTTATTTCAAAATGGCTGTATTTAGTCTGGGAGACCCCACCAATCATATACTTATCACCACACCTTTAGAAAGGTGATGAGTTGTTAAGGTGGGGTAACCCCTTAAAGGGGTTGTCCCACGAAAAATATTCTACAGTTTTCAAACCAGCACCTGGATCTGAATACTTTTGCAATTGCATGTAATTAAAAGATTCTGTATAGCCACTGAGTTATTCAATAAAATGTATCTGTATAGCGCCACCTGCTGTTTGTTCTTTTTCTTATTTCTTTGTCCTGCTCACTGAGATGGCCACACATGCTCAGTCTCATCTTTCAACTGCCTCCTGAGCTGTGATTGGGAGAGCATGGACACGCCCCCTTAGCTGCAGCAGAAAAGACACTCCCCTTGAGCTGTCAGCTTGATATAAATCTGGCATAGCAATGAATAGGGAGATCTCTGGATCCATGGGAGGTACAGGGCTGGTACTAGAGTTGTTAGAAAGGTATTGTCATGTACTATATGATGTCCAATTTTCATTTGTTACATTATTGATGGGATAACCCCTTTAAGAGCTAAATATATTCTCCCAAAAGGTTTGAATATGTAGCTTCTTTTTAAAGGGGTTGTGCCACCATTATATTATGTTTTATTATAATTCAGCATGAAAAACTACTTTTGTAATTAACGTTCTGTTCCAAAAATGCTTCAGTTGTTTAACTTGGTATCTAATCTATATAGTAATGTGTACATCCACCTAGTGAGGTGGTCGGACATACTCAGTTCCATCCTTCAACTGGCTCCAGGCGGATCTACTGTTAAGAGTTGTGACAGTTACAGGAAGAGATCTGCAGCAGAAAAGACACGCCTCCTGAGCTGTGATAGGAAGAGAGCTGCAGCAGAAAGAACATGCCCCATGAGAAAGGACCCCGCCCCCGAGATGCCAGCCTGAAGAGAATCTAAGAGCAATCCGAGCAATGAATCTGAAGACCTCTGGATCCCCATGAGGTACAGTATCTGTTCTAGCTTGGTTAGAAATAGATGGCCATATACTAAAAGATGTCCGATTTTCATGTTTTACATGAATCATGGGAAAACCCCTTTAATTATCTGATGTCTTTTCAACAGAGATTTAATCTAGTTTTACAGGAATTGGGAGGACACTATGGTGTAATCAGCTTAATAATTGGGGCACGTCAATCAAACTGAGACTTATCTCCTGAACCCACAGAACAGGTGCGGAGTCGTATAATATGATGACATCATTCTTGATTTGATCCACGTACAGCACACCTTAGGAGATAAGTATTGTGTAATGTACTTGAGCAAGGTTTGACTCATTATTAGGTAAGGATTTTTCTTGCTTTCCTCTTCTTGTCTATTTGTATGTAACAATCTTAATTATAAAGTGTCTAAGTAAGGGTTATAAAGGATTGAGCAGGAAAGGAAAAGATTAATTTTGTCCCTTTTAAACCCAGTGACCATACATAGGTAAGAATATAAAGTACTGTGTGTAAGCACTAAGACTTTGATTATATAATCCCATGTATTTTCAGGTTTTCCTTTTCATACGCTTCCTTATTTGTGAAGTGTTGGCTTTATATTTTGTGTAGAATTCATCATAATGGATGTTAAGCTGGATCCACACAGTTTTATAGAATTTTTGCTGGTTCTTTTTGCTAGATTCCTTTAATCTAAGAGCAATTGGAGCAATGAATCTGAAGACCTCTGGATCCCCATGAGGTACAGAACCTGTTCTAGCTTTGTTGAAAGAGATGACCATGTACTAAATGATGTCTGATTTTCATGTTTTGCAGTGTTTTGTTTTGGTTTTCTTGCATTTTTTAATGTTTGTTTTATTTTTTTCCCCAGGGAACTTGCAACTCTAGCTGAAAGTCTATGAAAATGTTGAAACATGGGACACACTTGCTTCGATTGGGATGCATTTTTTGTGTTCATAACATTTCCTAAATGCAGCAATGGCCTATTTTCAGGCATTTTTCTATTCCCTTCTATAGAGGGGAAAAATGCAATTCACTCATGCGTAAAGAGGAAAACGCCACTAAAAACACCGTAAGAGTCCTTTCACACATAAATTTGGCTCTGGTGTTTTGTTACCTGTAAAAGAAAATGACAAAATAAGTGCATTTTTTGGCATCTGCATTTTTACTCTGGTTTTGTAGCTTTTTATGGATTTTTTTGCTCAGTGTATCTAATCACTAGTGTTTTCTTCATAAAGTTTTTCCCTTATAGGGAAAGTGTTGTCAAATTGCCTGAATAATTCACAAGAGATATAGCATGCTGTGTTTTTTAAAAGAAGCAAGAAAAAGGCTGGTAAAAAAAGGCCACTACAAACAGAATTGCGCAGAAAAATGCCACGAAAAAATGTGTGTGAATGCAGCTTTAAAACACATGTGATATACAAAAAAGACAAGCAAAAAAAATTAATCAGACCAAAATCACAAGTGAAGGGGGCTTAAATTAGTAAAAAAAAAATTAGAAACATCAGCAGCAAAAGGGGGATCTAAATCATAGTTTAAAATGTAGTAGTAAAAATAGTAATAATGTTATAAAATATTTCCTAGTTTCCACTTTATCATACAGTAGAGCTACAGATGGCAATATTCATGAAATTCATTGACGGTATTGTTTCATTTGCGTATTGCCACTTCACAGTATAGAGTACAAGTACAAAAGCTTGCATATTATGAGGAAACATTAACGGGGTTATCCAGGAAATGATAATGATAACCTATCTCAGTCCAAGTCCCAGCAACCCCACCGATCAGCTGTTTCATGGAACCACTGCGGTCACCGGCTTTCTGGTGAGCGATGCAGGCTCCTGACAGCTTTTCAAGGACAGCGCTGTGCATCGTATAGTGGCAGCGCTTGGTATTGCAGCTCAGCCCCATTGACTTGAATGTCACTGGCTTAGGAAGAGGCTGCAGATCAAGGGGGGTTCCTGGTGTCACACCCCAGCAGATCTGATATTGATAACCTACCCTAAGGATAAGTCATAAATATATTTTCCTGGAAAACTCCTGCAATAAAAAAAGCTTTACATTGTTAAGGAAATTTATGAAGAATATGAATAAATACAAAAAAACACCCGTCAAACAAAAAAGGATTACCCATGCATGTAATAGTTACAGGGGGAAACTCTCAGTTGTGTAGAATGTATAAAATATACAGTTGTTATGAAACAGTGGTGAGGAAGAATACAAAGGACACGGACCACCAGCAAACTCAAAATCTGCTGCCTATCTTCTTTCGCCACTCTTGTAGTAGATATAAAGCTACCCCTAGATGTTCACCATAGCACTCTGCAAGGCAAGTTGGAATTGGCTGCTAGGGACCCAAGTTTTGTCTGTGGAGTAAGGAGGCAGAAAACAGGTGCAAACTCACAGGCAGCAGACCTATATAATGTCATGGAATAGCATTCGAGAACAACAAGCCAGAGTCAAGGCCTGGAGAGACAGTAGGAGCCAAATCAGTAGACAAGGAGTTAATCCAGAAACAAGCCACAGAGTGTAAGCCAGGATAATCAGTGAAAGCCAAATCAGAAGATAAGGGATTAATCCAGAAACAAGCCAAAGTCACTACACGGGAAGGCCCAACAGGAATGGAATTCTGACTGAACAAAGATCAAGAGAAAGACAAACAGTCAATGCCAGACTTAAATTCCGCGCCTTTCTCTGGGCTCACAGGTCGGTTGGCATTGCAGCCCTCCTAGAACAGCCATGCCCTGGATCATAAATGGATCCCGATCCTGACCACCGTTTTCCTTTTATTTTGCCGACATTTTACAGTGCACAGTATCAGCAGCAGTCAGGTGAACAAATCTGTCTCCAAACAGTGCAGGGTGAAGCTCATTTTCCTCCGTTCCTGCAGGAAGTCAACAGCCTCATCTAATGACAAACTTTTTTCTCTGTGTTTCTGTGGTCCGTTTACTATTATATATTTACCCAGTGAATAAACTGTATAAAGTTTATATTTGTTAATATGACTTTTCTACTTTCATTCTAAAAAGATGTTTCTCCTGGAATTTCTACATTAGTAGCAATTTTCTTATTATAATTAGAGATCACCAGTACCGAATAGAAATAGATTTAGAGTTTCCGCACATTTACTACAACACAAAACATAAATTACACAAAAAGACAAAAATAGCAAAATAATAATACTATTAAAAAACTATGTAATACAAATATGCAAACTTTGTATAAGCTAGCTATATAGCCAACGTTAAAAGGGAAATTCCCATCTCAGCCATTTCTGGATGAGATCGAAATACCTGTTATATGTGGGACCAAAGTGAATGTGCTATGCTGTTTCCATAACTCCAGTATGAATGTGAGCTATGGAAACAATGCTGCAAATCTTCCATTCATTTCTATAGGAGGAATTCGTAGCATGGCAAGTTTGGCCATCTCTGGCCACCACATATTACGGGTGTTTAGATCTCAGACTAGAATGAATTCCTAAGGCTTCCATGAAAGAGTTCCCACTTAGTGATGATTTTGCTCAACTGTAGACTATTTCCAGATATTCCATTGCATTACATTTATCATGCAATAGTAAGATCTATGTGGGTTATTTACAAACAGATATATGCCACTTTTTCCCCTGTCCCGCCGCTCATACCAGGTCTTAAAAGGGGGTTGTGGCGTGGGCAGGTAAAAGGGTGGGCCAGTGGGCCAGTCTCATTTATTATTTTCTACACCTGGTTTAGGCATAGAAAATGGTCTAAATCTACGCCAGCAAGGGAGCTGGCGTAGATTTAGACAAGTGTAAAATCTGCCTAAGTTATGTAGAGGTGTAACACCCCAGAGTGGTGTTACCACTTCTGCACCTTGCTACTATCTTTTATGGTCTAACCTGTATGTCACCAATATATTTATTTCTAGGTCCCTCAACACTGTTCATTTATATTGTTATGTAACTGTTCATGTAATGTGCCTGGTTCACCAGCAGGTGGCAGTAAACACGTCAGAGCTATAGTTAGATAGAATGGAACTCACCATCCCATGTTCTGGTTGAGACTCCATGTTGGAGCTGTTAGGATTCTAACCTATTCCTTGGCTGAAGAGAAGTCCGACTAAAAAGTGAAGTGCAGCATAAAGAAGCAGCCAAGTTACCAAGTCAGCTTGTCAGTACAGCAAAGTGAGAGAAAGATAGAGCAGAGTTGAGTTTGACTGCCAGCTTAATGCTAAAGCCTGCTAGAACCAAGACAAAGCCTGTAAACTGTTTGAAGAAATGTTTATTCAAAGTAAAGCTGCCATTGAACTTCATCTCAAGGTCTGGACTCAAGTTATTCTTTTCAATCCCTCAATTATTCACCCTATTTATTGCTTCAAAGCCAAACCCTGGGGTTCGGCTGTAACCAGGTAGGAGCACCGTGACACATAAAGAAACAGATATGCCGCACGATATCACTCGGCATTCCTACACCTGGGTCGCGTTATAGGAAGGCTCTGTGGGAAGGCACCCGTTGCAATTTTGGCATCACGAAACAGGATCTACTTTTGCGCCCGGAAGGCCCCCTCTATCTGTAAAACCCCCTACAAGAGACTTTATAACATCTACTTACTGCTGGAGAGTGTGAATCTGCATCAGTCGTAGCACTGTGGCAAAACAGGGGTTAATCTGCCATCTTGGATTTGGACATCCTGTGTTGAGAGGAAGACACCCACCCAGCAGAGGGGAGGGAACCAAACAGCCCGCCTCCACAGAGGATCTACAAGTTCCCAGGAGGACAAAGAATTC
The DNA here is from genome assembly GCF_014858855.1 of Bufo gargarizans. NCBI lineage: Eukaryota > Metazoa > Chordata > Amphibia > Anura > Bufonidae > Bufo > Bufo gargarizans. Next base: position 440,636,654 of record NC_058084.1, read on the forward strand.
GACTGCACCCCTACAGGAAGTTGAAGCAGCGGTCATCTTGGAAAAGGGAAAATACAGTTCCTTCTTCCCTGGATCCTAAGAAGCAATGTCCAGAAGTCTGAGTGAGTACTGCTGGGGAAAATAACCTTGCTAAAAAAAGATTGTTTGGAGCCATTGTCTGCCTGCCAAAGCATCATACTCCCCAAAATTGAGCAGTTGCCCCGACTCTTAAAAGGAGCCACGCACCAATTCTGCTGTCGTTGCCCATAGCTACGTGCACTTAAATTTTAGTCTAGCTTATATTTACCCCTCTAGTCTAGTGCAGGGTATCAAAAGCCATGTCTGACAGTGAGGATAACACCCACTTGGACTGCAGCGATCCACCACCAGCTTCACCCACATGCATCATGCCTCTAACTACTGCTTAATGAGGTCAGAGAAGGACCGCTCGGTGGCCATTGTCATTGCCACTAGAGACTTTCAACTGCTGCAGCAATGGCGAAGAAGAGTCCCAGCCCCTCTAATAAGGAGCGCCAGGCCATCTGGCAGGCAAAGTTTACCACCGTTGCCTGTTACTACTGCAGTAGCAGGGCCAGTAAAGAGACAGTCTGTGGCTATTATCACTGCCACTACAGAAATCTCAGAGCCTACTACTGCTGCTGTACAGCCTGAGCCCACCAAACAGGAGCACTGCCCTGAGGTGTGCGATGATAAGGAGGAATCCACTGATACTGCTACATGCACTCCGGAACCACCACCTAATCCAGAGCTTCTTGCTATGAAAGACCATGGGTCTATCCTTTATTGCTGTCCGGAGAATTTGTCCCCTACCAGGCCAGGAAAAAGCCAAGGCTTGCAGAGGATCCTCCAGAAGAGGGTGATCGTCCAACTGGAGTGTAATATCAATGATAAAAATATCTTTCTGCCATTTTCAAAATGCCCAATCTTTTTAGACAGTTTGGAGATCATAGTAAATGATCCAAGCCACTGGAGAAATGGTAGTCTGGAGCTCTGTTTGCCATTTAACTTTTAGTTGAGTAAGAGGATCTTTAGGTGACTCCTTCAAAAATGTATATCCTTTGGAAATACCTTTATTACTTAGATTATTTGAGTGGATCCAGTCTTTCAGCCTACTATTCTCAATATTTGGGTTGGGCATCATAGGTGATTTTAATAGATGTCGAATCTGTAGGTACTTAAAGAAGTCTGGTGAAGTGTAGAGGGTATGGTCGGCACTGCTGTAGGTGTGGAATTTAATTTGGTGCTGCACTGGTCAAATGTTAGTAACGGTGGTGCTCAGCATGAAAACATGTGGTAGTTGCAAAAAGAAAAAAAAAAAGAATGCGGCACTCACCAAGAATACTCTTTGCAGCTTTATTCACATAAAAAGATCACCGTCATGCACGAGTATTCTTGGTGAGTGCCGCATTCTTGTTTTCTTTCTTTTTGCACTTAAAGAAGTCTTTTGGTGGAATATTATACTTTTCCATTAGATGGGTGGAATTGACCAAAATATTGTCCTTCCATAGTTAGGCAATTTTAGAAAGACCCCCGAGACTTCCACAACGAGAGAGAAACCAGGCATGGCGATTTCACATATTTAAGGGAGATTCATATAGAGTATGGGATAATAATGAGATATTGTTTGGAATAGAGTTCCAAATATAAAAGATTGCTTTAAGAGTTAAGAATGAGGTTTGAATTGGGGATTTAAAAAAGGCCTGCAAGGTCAAATAGTGTGAGAATGTATGAGCTCAAAAAATGGGGGGTTAAGTGCCATAACAGCTGATAAAAAAAATCCTGAGAGGCCAAATTTCAAAAGAACAGCTCTAATGGAATCCCAATGTGCCCTATCGAACGCCTTCTCCGCGTCCAGTGATAGGAGCAGAAGAAGCATTTGAGTGGTTTGTACCACGTCCAACAAATCAATTAATCTTCTCGTTCCATCGGATGATTGGCGATTTTTAACAAAGCAATTTGGTCGTGATTTATAATATTTGGGAGAATATCCACCAATCTGGAGGCTAGAACAGTCCTGATCAAAAGTTTAAGACCACTTGAAAAATGGCAAAAAAAATCATATTTTACATTGTTGGATCTTAACAAGGTTCCAAGTAGAGCTTCAACATGCAACAAGAAGAAATGAGAGAGAGACAAAACATTTTTTGAGCATTCAATTAATTGAAAATAACGATTAAACTGAAACAGGCTGTTTTTCAGCTGATCCAAATTTCAGGACCACATGCCTTTAAAAGGCCAAATCTGTGCAAAGATGTGGATCCATTGTCATTTTCTGTCAGGTAGTCACACGTGATGGCAAACGCAAAAAAACTCACCCTTTTTGAATGTGGTCGGGTTGTTGAACTGCATAAGCAGGGTCTCTCACAGCGCGCCATCGCTGCTGAGGTGGGACGCAGTAAGACAGTCATTTGGAATTCCTTAAATGATCCTGAGGGTTATGGAACAAAAAAGTGGAAGACCCAAAAAAATATTATCAGCACTGAGCCGGAGGATCCAATTGGCTGTCCGTCAAGACACTGGACGATCCTCGACCCAAATTAAGGCCCTTGCTGGTGCTGACTGCAGCCCCTAACCATCAGACGGCATCTGAGACTGAAGGGCTTCAAAAACAAAAAACGTCTTCAAAGACCTCGTCTCCTTGAACGCCACAGAACTGCTCGTTTGGACTTTGCAAGAGAGCACCAAACATGGGACATTCAAAAAGGTGGAAGAAAGTTTTATTCTCTGATGAGAAATAATTTAACCTTGTTACTGGCATGAAAAGCAGATCCAACCTGAGATGTTTTCTACGCGCCACAGTGGAGGTGGCGCCATAATGGTCTGGGGTGCTTTTTTCTTCAGTGAAACAATGGAAGTGCAGGGGCGTCAAACGGCCGCTGGCTATGTCCAGATGTTACAAAGAGCATTCCTCATGACTGAGGGCTCTCGTCTGTGTGGTAACGACTGGGTTTTTCAACAGGACAACGCTACAGTACACAATGCCCGCAGGACAAGGGACTTCTTCCAGGAGAATAACATCACTCTTTTGGCCCATCCTGCGTGTTCCCCTGATATAAATCCAATTGAGAACCTTTGGGGATGGATGGCAAGGGAAGTTTACAAAAATGGACAACAGTTCCAGACAGTAGATGGCCTTCGTGCGGCCGTCTTCACCACTTGGAGAAATGTTCCCACTCACCTAATGGAAACGCTTGCATCAAGCATGCCGAAACAAATTTTTGAAGTGATAAATAACGGCGGAGCTACTCATTTCATTACCGAGTTCATTTTTGGAAGTTGGATTTCTGTTTTGGAAGGGGGGGGGGGTCGTTTTTTTTTTTTTAAGGTGTGGTCCTAAACTTTTGATCAGCTGAAAAACAGCCTGTTTCAGTTTATTCGTTGTTTCCATTAAATTGAATGGACTATACAACACAAACAATGAGCCGTTGGGGTTTAGGTACCTAGTGATTAAATAAGCAATTTTGGAATAATGGTCACCTTTAATATTTAACTTTTAATAATATTTTTTGATAAAATAAATGCCCTAAGATAAGGTGCAGAAACAATAGGGGCAGGGTGGGGGTCCACCCTACTCGTGGTGAGTATACTAAAACTCTAGGGAGGGAGGGAGGGAGGAAGGGGGGGGAGGAATGCTGGGTCTCAGCCCCTATTAGTGCCCTAATGAAAAAGGCCCTATTCCCGTACTCCACAACCTCCTGGCAATGGCCCTCAGTTCTCCCTAAGCAGTGCTCTGACTGCCCAGCTTCGTCCTGACAAGGAGCAAGTGAGGGGAGAGGAGTTCCCTAGAGGTAATTGTTGTACACCACCTACAGATACGCCACCAGGTCCCTGGAGGCGACCGTCATTGGTACACTTGACCTGTGAGGAAAAGTGTCCGAAAAGAATGTATCTGTGGGTGTCAAGGGTTGATCACCCCACACATATGCAATATTGATTGATGCTGAGATGCTCAATAACCATAAAATGGCCCGACGCGTTTCTCTGTTCTGTTACAGTTCGTCAGGGGCCCAAAGAAATGGATGTCAGCAACAGTAGCGGCGACTTGTCCAACAGTTGGGACAGTTCACCAGTTCTAGTATACTCACCACGAGTAGGGTGGACCCCCACCCTGCCCCTATTGTTTCTGCACCTTATCTTAGGGCATTTATTTTATCAAAAATATTATTAAAAGTTAAATATTAAAGGTGACCATTAAATTGAATGCTCAAAAAATGTTTTGTCTCACTCCCATTTCTTCTTGTTTCATGTTGAAGCTCTACTTGGAACCTAGTTAAGATCCAGCCATGCCAAATATGATTTTTTTGCCATTTTTCAAGTGGTCTTAAACTTTTGATCAGGACTGTATTTTAGAGTAGATCTTTAAATCTGTATTAAGTAATGAAATTGATCTGACGTTTGATGGTTTATCTGAGGACTTGCCTGGTTTAGGAAGTGTTATAATTAGAGCTTGGAGCAAATCAGGGGGAATGTGTCCCAATTGTGTTATTTGGTAGAAGTTTCGATGTAGGTAGGGGATAAGTATGTGGGCATAATGTTTGTAATACTCATTGGTGAGGCCATCAGGATCCGGGGTTTTATTTAAATTTTAAGGATGAGATAGATTGCATTATTTCACTAGGGGATATTTCTTAATTGAGCGAATTTATTTGAAAAGAGGCTATTTACAAGAAGGGTGGTATCAGAGACTATATTGTTATCATTCATTTGGAAGTATTCTGATAGGGTTGAAGTATTTGATTCTTGGAAGTTAGTACTGGTCAGGAGGGAGTTATTTAAATGCCAAGGGGAGGTGTAAGGAGAACTAAACTGTTCACGGAAGTTTAGTGTGATAGGGGTATGATCTGACCAAGTTATAGAAATAATAGAGAGACTTCAGATGCTTTTTGTAGCAACCATTTGTCAGATACAAATAAATCTATTCTTGAGTAAGATTTTTGCGGGTTAGAGAAAAAAATTAAGTCCCTTTCGTTGACATGTAAGACCTTCCAAATGTCAAATAAGTCTTCGGAACGTAGGAGATTGTAGTTTGGAGGTGCCTGCAATATTGTGAGGAGGGTTTTTGTCTAATATAGGATCAGGGGTAATGTTAAAATCTCCGCAAATTACAAGGGAGCCTTGTTTAATCTCCGAGATTAGATTTAGAATCTTTCTAATAAAACGTATCCGATTTGAGTTGGGGGCATATATATTGGGTATAGGGTATAGTGTATAGTGCATTGTTCAGGGAGCAAAGTATAATTATAAATCTACCATCCTCATCAATTATCTGTTTGTTCATTTGAAATGCAATAGTGTGTCTGAACCCCACAGCCATCCCTTTTAGTTTATGAACTGAATGGGAATAGTAGATATCAGGAAATGTTGGGATTTGTAAACGGCAAGCATCAGTATTATCGAGTTGAGTTTATTGTAAACAAAAAATTTCACATTTTAGTTTTTTATTTATCTCAGCCCAAGTTATGGATCTTTTAAAGGGGCTATTAAGTCCCTTTACATTGAAGGAAAGAATCTTAATTCCCATATTATCCAAAAGAGGGGAGGATGTGACAGACTGAATACCATTTATCAAATAGCATAGACATAACCTGGAATTAGAAAGACAGTATAGTGAGCAAGTCCATTCATCCGCAGTAATGATCTCCATTCCTGGCTTAAGAAAACAGGAATGAGTGTGTGTCTTGGCATAGTTGATACCTGAGGTCGGGCATCTGAGTCCGGGTTTAGATATCGACTGATGTCATGAATGCTAGAAAGAAGGAAAAAAAGTAACAGGCAAAACAACAAAGTCCAAATAACAAAGAAAAAGTCACTTATATTATTTATAAGCTTCATATTAGGGGAAGCAGGAAAAAAAAAGGGATAAAGAGCTCTGATGTGGACAAAAAGAGAACCTCAGCGCAAATTTTGAGGTAGTTTTTCGCACCAAGCTGTTGCCATTCAAGCAGATTATTACAGGTCAGCAGACAAAAGTCAGCAGCGAATAGAAAAAAGAAAAGTAAAAGAGCATAATAAAGAAAAAAAAATTGCAATCAATTTATGGGCAATGGTCAACTTTCCATTCTTGGGAAAGTGGAGTAGGTCTCTTCTTAGGGGGAGACTTGGGTGAAGAAATGTCGCCCTCTTCTGGAATATCAAGTGCCCAATTTTTGATGGCTGTTTCTGCTTCTTTCGGAGAAACGAATGTAGGTGTAGATCCATTTCTGCATACAATTAGTTTCACAGGAAAACCCCATTTATAGGGAATATTATAGAGTCTTAGGATTCTAGTGTTGCAAATTCTCTGCGTCTTGAAAGCGTAGCAGGAGATAGGTCTGAGAATAAAAAGACTTGTTGAAAACGATCTGGTATGGATTTTTTTTGACTCGCTGCTTTTAAAAGTGCTTCTTTTACATGGTAGTAATGGATTCTCGCAAGGACATCGCGAGGTATATGAGATGGTAAAGTCTTAGGCTTGGGGACCCTGTGTGCTCCATTTATAATAAGATCTTTGATGAATCAGGTAAGAAGGCCACTATTAGGTCTTTTAGAAAATCTTGTAGCTGTGAGTCCAGTATTGACTTAGGTATATTTCTGAAGCAGATATTATTCCGCCTTGAGAGAGCTTCCAAATCAGCCAGTTTTAATTTAATGGCTGCAATGTCATCTTCCATTGCGTTATTGGTGTCAACAAAGTTGTCATGGGCTACGACAAACTCCTCCATTTTGTCTTCTAAATGTGCAGTGCCCCCCCCCCCCCCCCGATTGCTACCAGGTCTACATGTATAGCAGATATGGCTTCTTTTATATCTTGATGTATAGAGTTTTTCAGCTCTTGAAACATGGATTTCACTTCTTGTAAGGGAACTTGCGAATTTGGTGAGGTTCCCTGGTTAGGCCTTTGTATAGTGTGAGCAAGGGACATGGGGTTACTCCCAGTTTGAGGAGTCATTTCATGTAGATGTAAGATGCGCTGTTGTGGAGAGTTCACAGCCGCCTTCGGAGGCACCTTAGAGGCAGAGCCGCTCTGGATAAACGCAGATGATGAAGCACATTCTGTTTGGTGGCAGTCGGCGCCATCTTGTGTGTTCACCTGTGCAGGCTGGAAGAAGGACAGGTGAATTCAGATGGACTTTTTTTCCTCCCTCTGGTCAATGGTGTTGGTGTGTCCAGGTGTTGCCAGGATTAGATTGGATCACACTTAGTTGTGGGAAGTTACGTCTGCAATGATCTATATGAGCCGCTTTGTAGCTTGGTGCGGAGCTCCTCACTTAAGTGTCCCCTCTGCTCGGCATCCGGCCAGGTCCCCAAAAAAACGTATTCTAACCCTTTTAAAGATACACACTACCAAGGACATACATACCACAGAGACAAAGCATGCTGACAATATAGAGCTCCAAGAGAGAGCGGCATCAGTCCTGTTTGTTATTGGATGACAAGAACCTACACAGGACTGCCCTCTCCAGAGGAACCACATTTTGGGTGGTAAAACCTTGCTCCATAATGCAGGGTCCAGTTCGATCTTTCCTACATGGTCCCCATCTTCTGCGTATGTCAGGGTGTCCAGCATTTGCAGGGTCTGCTCTCTTGAATGTAAATGCCCAACGGCATAGATAGGTTTAGAGTAGGACCTACCTGACTGAGACCAGCTTGGCGCTGGTAGGTGGGCAGAGATGTGTATTCATCAAAATATATTGGCTGAGAGTCTCAGATTTTATCATATCAGCTTGAGGGCTTAGTCCATATATAATGTTTACATCTATTGCTTTAGTGCATTATTTTCTGTGATTTTTTTTCTTTTTATAAATGTAGCCATGAACATCCGCATATTTATTTATCATATCGAGCAGGATGTTTTGCATCTTTTTTTGTGATTTTTGATTGTCCTGCATTTGCAGCAGCAAAAATAAAAATGGAATTAAAAGTGAACAAAACATATTTCCTCTGGTGGGCCCAAAAACTCTAGTCCGACATTGGCTGTGATTCATTGGCTTAAAGTGACCCTATGCCTATCAAAATGTTGACATGGATTTGACAGCATTTACAGACATGTTAAAATATAAAACTTTCAAAAAATAGTATTGCAGAATACAGATTGCAAGGACATAAAAACCCCAAAAATATGCAAATGTCAGATGACCAATATGTATCACCCACATTCAAAATCAGTTTGCTTAGAAATTCCGACCCAGGGGCGTTTGCCAAGTACAATATTTGTTTATGGTTCCTTTACTATGCGTGATGACTGCTCCACTGGTAATTGAATGTCATGCATTTGGGTGTGGGCCGATTGGATTATAAACTGCGAGAGCATGTTTGATATATTACCATTAAAGTGAACTCAGCATCCATCTCATAGAGAGAAGTATATAAACAGTGCAAAGCACATCCACGGCTTCGCAATGTACATGTGATGAGATGAATTTATATGGTAAGGAAACGATGATGCTCAAGCCTATGTTATAGATGCATACATTGCTCATTGACGCCGCACCTTTTTTTGTGGACATTGTTTACGCTTTTCAAATCAACTTCTACAAGGTAATTTGTTCATACATTGTCAGGATGAATAAGGAATGCAAATGCAGGGGAACCAAAATTTAAACCTCTACGATGAGATATTTATGATCTATCCTGAGGACAGATCATCAATATTCTTTTCCTAGAAAACCCATTTAATGTCAGAAATGGCTTTATCTGGTCTGGGGTCCACCGCAGACGAGTTACGCCTGGTGTGACTGCTGGCTTCGGTCCATCCAATAGTGCTGCTGTCACAGGATGCAATTCCCTGCAACAGCTTGCTTCTCCTAAGTATTTGTCGTGGATAAGACCCATTCATTTAGTATAGATTGGCTCTCCGCCTCTATGGGTCCCCATTTCCACTATGCCACCACCTTTCAAGGACTTGCCCACTACCAGTGATAGCTAGTGCACAATGTGCATGTTTCCCAACACTCTTTACAGGAAGAGTATGGTCCCAAGGCTACAGTGAAGTCAAAGCAAGTCTGCCTTGGAAAGGTTCACTGACTGTTGACTTGCAAGGCAAGCCACAAAGTCGCATACTTGTAACAGCAGTCCACACAGATTAACTCTATCAACATATAGACCAGTGTGTTCCTCTGTTATCTTGTCACAGCTTAACTTTAACTTGCCATATGTAGTACAACACATGAACCTTTCACCTTATACCATTGGACTAATACTTTCTCTCTTGGTTCCACCAGTCCACTACCTCTACAGGGTTGAAACTAATAGGACACTTTCGGGGCCACTGGATGGCCAATATCCTACTATCTGTTGGATGCTCACTCACTCCAGAATTGCAAGGGTATGGGTATTGGACAGCCACACCACAACACATTTGATGGCACCACAGTGTGTAAACAGTAGAACGGATATACAGTGTAACACATCATATATCCATGTATGTACATACACTGAGCAAAAAAATAAACGCAACACTTTTGGTTTTACTCCCATTTTGCATGAACTGAACTCAAACATCTGAAACATTTTCTACATACACAAAAGACCCATTACTCTCAAATATTGTTCAAAAATCTGTCTGTTAGTGAGCACTTCTCCTTTGCCGAGATAATCCATCCCACCTCACTGGTGTGGAATATCAAGGTGCTGATTAGACAGCATGAAGTTTGCACAGGTGTTCCTTAGACTGCCCACAATAAAAGGCCACTCTGAAATGTGCAGTTTGATCACACAGCACAATGCCACAGATGTTGCAACGTTTGAGGGAGCGTGCAATTGGCATGCTGACTGCAGGAATGTCTACTTTTGCAATGTGCAATGAATGTTCATTTCTCTACCATAAGCCATCTTCAAAGGCGTTTCAGAGAATTTGGCAGTACATTTAACCGGCCTCACAACCACAGACCACACGTAACCACACCAGCCCAGGACCTCCACATCCAGCATGTTCACCTCCATGATAGTCTGAGACCAGCCACCCGGACAGCTGCAGCAACAAACGGTTGGCATAACCAAAGAACTTCTGAACAAACTGTCAGAAACCGTCTCAGGGAAGCTCATCTGCATGCTCGTCGTCCTCATTGGGGTCTGGACCTGACTGCAGTTCGTCGTCTTAACTGACTTGAGTCGGCAAATGCTCACATTCGATGGAGTCTGGCACGTTGGAGAGGCGTTCTGTTCATGGATAAGTCTCGGTTTTCACTGTTCATGACAGATGGCAAACAGCATGTGTGGCGTTGTGTGGGTGAGCACTTTGCTGACATCAACATTGTGGATTGAGTGGCCCATGGTGGCGGTGGGGCTATGGTATGGGCAGGAGTATGTTATGGACAACGAACACAGGTGCATTTTATTGATGGCATTTTGAATGCACAGAGATACCGTGACGAGATCCTGAGGCCCATTGTTGTGCCATTCATCCATGACCATCACCTCATGTTGCAGCATGATAATGCATGACCCCATATTGCTAAGATCTGTACACAATTCCTAGAGGCTGAAAACATCCCAGTTCTTGCATGGCCAGCATACTCACCGGACATGTCACCCATTGAGCATGTTTGGGATGCTCTGGATCGGCGTATACAACAGCGTGTTCCAGTTCCTGCCATATTCTGCAACTTCGCACAGCTACTGAAGAGGAGTGGACCAACATTCCCCAGGCCACAATAAACAACCTGATCAACTCTATGCGACGGAGATGTGTTGCACTGCGTGAGGCAAATGGTGGCCACACCAGATACTGACTGGTTTTCTGACCCCTCCCCCCCAGTAAGGCAAAACTGTGCACATTTCAGAGTGGTCTTTTATTGTGGGCAGTCTAAGGCTCCATTCACACGTCTGCAAAATGGGTCCGCATCCGTTCCGCAATTTTTAATGAGGCCGGAATGTGCTGTCCGCATCCGCGGATCCGCACTTCCGTTTCCGCAAAAAAATAGAACATGTCCTATTCTTGTCCACAATTGCAATTAGGCATTTTCTATTATAGTGTCGGAGATGTGCGGTCCGCAAATTGCGGAATAGCACAGTGCCAGTGTTTTGCGGATCCACAAAACACTTATGGGCGTGTGAATGGACCCTAAGGCACACCTGTGCAATATTCATGCTGTCTAATCAGCACCTTGATATGCCACACCTGTGAGGTGGGATGGATTATCTCGGCAAAGGAGAAGTGCTCATTAACACAGATTTAGACAGATTTGTGAACAATATTTGAGAGTAATGGGTCTTTTGTGTATGTAGAAAATGTTTCAGATCTTTGAGTTCAGCTCATGCAAAATGGGAGCAAAACTGAAAGTTTAGCGTTTATATTTTTGCTCAGTGTAGTTATAATAAATAGATAACTGAGCAGTCCCTCAGAAAAAGATGCAGTCCATTAAAAGGGAAAAGCAACCATAAAAAGGATACATAAAAAAAAGATTGACCTGCTGCAAAGGAGAGTCATCAGTTTACCTCCCTTACATACTGATCTGAACTTAGATCACCCTAGAATAGTATTGTGATCTATGCTGGGCTTAGTTAAACCACAAAAAGTACAGGTACTGCAGCCATAATACAGACGCCATACAGCCGTCTCGAGACTGTCCTGAAAATAACAGGTTAAAGTAATATGGAGATTATCCATCTTAGGTAGAGTTACCTTTCAAATTGACCAATTTTTGGTTAGAAATTGTCACTATAACCTTTCCTAGAAAATGACATAATGTGGTCAAGCAGAGAGCTCAAAAGTCTAAACGAAATGCCATTTACACAGGTGACACATTGTCATCACAAACCAGAAGGTCCATCGGCTGAAAGAAATATAAAGAGTGTCTTAGTCATGCCATTGATCATACGGGAATACTCAGTTGTCCCATTATTATAGAGCTGGAACCTTCCCTCCAGTACAACAATAGACTATAGAAATGCAGGCCTGTATAACAAGCCAAATGTGAGGGTGAAAAAGCAACCGCTTTCCCTGGAAGGCACACATCCAAAAATGGTGCTATAATAATAACAAAAAAAGAAGTCTTGTAGCCATTAATTACTCTGTCATACGAATGAATAAAATCATCCAACCACTTGGGTAGAACAAAAAAAATAAAAATAATCACATCATAGAACAGTCCAAATCCCCCACAGCAAGACCAATGTGCTGCCGTATTTAGTCAGCCACCAATTGTGCAAGTTCTCCCACTTTACTCCTTAAGGACACAGCCTTATTTCACCTTAAGGACCAGGCCATTTTTTGCAAATCTGACCAGTGTCACTTTAAGTGGTGATAACTTTAAAACGCTTTGACTTATCCAGGCCATTCTGAGATAGTTTTTTCGTCACATATTGTACTTCATGACACTGGTAAAATTAAGTTAAAAAAAATCATTTTTATTTATAAAAAAATACAAAATTTACCAAAAATGTGGAAATTTCCAAGTTTAAATTTCTCTACTTCTATAATACATAGTAATACCTCCAAAATAGTTATTACTTTACATTCCCCATATGTCTACTTTATGTTTTGATCATTTTGGGAATGATATTTTATTTTTTGGCTGTTTGGATGTTACAAGGCTTAGAAGTTTAGAAGCAAATCTTGAAATTATTCAGAAATTTTCAAAAAAACTATTTTTAGGGACCAGTTCAGGTCTGAAGTCACTTTGTGAGGCATACATAATAGAAACCACCCAAAAATGACCCCATTCTAGAAACTACACCCCTAAAAGGTATTCAAAACTGATTTTACAAACGTCGTTAACCCTTTAGGTGTTCCACAAGAGTTATTGGCAAATGGGGATAAAATTTGAGAATTTCAATTTGTGGGCATATTTTCCATTTTAATCCATTTTTTCCAGTAACAAAATGCTATATTTATTGCCCCGATTCTGTAGTTTGCAGAAACACCCCATATGTGGCCGTAAACTACTGTACGGGCACACAGTAGGGCGTAGAGGGAAAGGTGCACCGTATGGTTTTTGGAAGGCAGCTTTTCCTGGACTGGTTTATTTACACCATGTACCGTTTGAAGTCCCCCTGATGCACCCCTAGAGTAGAAACTCCATGAAAGTGACCCCATCTAAGAAACTACACCCTTCAAGGTATTCAAAACTGATTTTACAAACTTTGTTAACCCTTTAGGTGTTGCACAAGAGATATTGGCAAACGGAGTTGGAAAATTTGCCCAAAAATTTTAATTCTCAAATTTAATTTTAATCCATTTTTTCCAGTAACAAAGCAAGGGTTAACAGCCCAAAAAAATGCTATATTTATTGCCCCGATTCTGTAGTTTGCAGTTTGTAAACTACTGTACGGCCACACAGTAGGGCGTAAAGGGAAAGGTGTGCCGTATGGTTTTTGGAAGGCAGATTTTGCTGGACTGGTTTATTTACACCATGCCCCATTTGAAGCCCCCCTGATGCACCCCTAGTGTAGAAACTCCATAAAAGTGACCCCATTTTGGAAACTACGGGATAAGGTGGCAGTTTTGTTGGGACTATTTTTAGGGTACATATGACTTTTGGTTTATCTATATTACATTTTTGTGAGGCAAGGTTACCAGAAATAGAAATTCTGAAATTTCATCTTCATTTGCCAATAACTCTTGTTAACGGGCTAACGACATTTGTAAAATCTGTTTTGGATACCTTGAGGAGTATAGTTTCTTAGATGGGGTCGTTTTTATGGAGTTTTTACTCTAGGGGTGCATCAGGGGGGCTTCAAATGGGACATGTTGCCAAAATAAAAAAAAGGCCATCAAAATCTGCCTTCCAGAAGCCATACGGCGTTCCTTTCCTTCTGTGCCCTGCCGTTTGTTCATACAGCAGTTTACGATCACATATGGGGTGTTTCTGTAAACTGCAGTATGAGGGTAATAAATATTACGTTTTGTTTGGCTGTTAACCCTTGCTTTGTTCTTGGGAAAAAAACAAACAGATTAAAATGGAAAATTTGCCTTTTTTGGACGATCCGGGCGCCTCCAGTTCCCGAGGTACTCCGGCCTGCTCTTTCCCGGTCAGAAAAGATCAGGTCCTTGAGGACTGCCTCATAGAACAGATAGATCAACTCCTACCATATACCGATTGTAGTCAACGATACAATCGGGCTTGTGGACCGTTGCCGTGGTACCTCGCACAGGGACAGGGGTGATGCCGTTACCATGAATTGTGGACAGTACAAGGACATCCCTCTTGTCCTTATATCTGACCAGCAACAGGTTTCCACTGGTAAGGGCACGGGTCTCACCCCTGAGGATAGGTACCTGGAGGGGGTGGGTAGGGAGGCCGCGTTGATTTTTCCACACGGTCCCACAAGCGGACGTGGATCTGGCGACGAGGGACTGGAACAAGGGCCACTAGTATAAAAGTTATCCACGTACACGTGGTAACCCTTATCTAGCAGTGGGTGCATAAGGTCCCACACAAGTTTCCCGCTAACACCCAGAGTGGGGATACATTCTGGGGGTTGAATACGGGAATCTCGCCCCTCGTACACACGAAACTTGTAAGTGTACCCTGAGGTACTCTCACAAAGTTTGTACAGCTTCCCACTTAGAGGGAACATACTGGCGGAAAAGGAGTCTCCCCTTGAACGCAATGAGAGACTCATCAACTGCGACCTCCCTTCCAGGTACATAGGCCTGTACAAAGTTGGCCCCAAAGTGATCGATGACCGGTCTGATTTTGTACAGGTGGTCATAGGCAGGATCACCTTGGGGGGGACATGCTGCATTATCGGAATAATGCAGGCATTTCCGGATGGTCTCAAACCAGGAGCGTGTCATGGCCGTACTGTAAAGTGGGGTCTGGTAGAGGACGTCCCGACTCCAGTAATGCCTGATGCTAGGTTTCTTGACTAGGCCCATATGCAGCACGAGGCCCCAAAATGTCCTCATTTCTGCTGCACTGACCGGCGTCCAGCCACCGGGCCTGGCCAAAAAGGAGCCCGGGTGTTGAGCATCGAACTGTTGGGCATACAGGTTCGTCTGCTCCACCATCAGATTTACAAAGTGGTCACTGAAAAAAATACTAAAAAAGTCGTATTCAGTGAAGCCCACTGTGGAAATCTGGATTCCTGGTTGGCCTTCAAAATCAGGAATCACAGGCTCATAACGCTCTGGGGTATACCAGACAAGTTCACCGGCAGGGGGCTCCAGTGGATTTAACTGGTGGGCCGGAAAACTAGTATGAGTCCCAGAGCTGCTCGTACTAGGGTGGGCCACAGAGTCCCTAGCATGGCGATCCCCTTGCTCCCACAGCTTTTCCGAATTTCCTAATTTGTCTGTGACCCTGTGCCAGTGCACAGAACCTCTCCCCAGCCGAAGATGAAAGGCCTAGGAGGAAGGAGGCAATTCTCTGACTGCAGGATATCTTTAAAACTGCTTTTTGCAGATGTACATGCAAAAGGAACCAAAGACAGAGAGGTCTGCCTTTTTCCTTGTTTTAGGGGGTTTAGTTCCCTTTAAGTAAGACTTTCTGCTGTGCTAAAAGGCCAAACAAAAAGGAAGTTAAAGAGCCAGAACGGGAAGAAGACTTAAAAAAAATGATATCCCGAAAATCATCCACCCATTTTTTATACTATAAAATACATAGAATATTCACACATAGGATGCTAATATGTGATAACATGATGGATGTGCCTCTTTAAAGGGATTATCCCATGACTAATGTAAAAAATTAAAACCAGGCAACATCATATAGTACATGGCAGTCTATTTCTAATAAAGCTAGAACCAGCCCTGTACCTCACATGGATCCAGAGATCTTCCTGTTCATTGCTCTGCTAGATTTATATCAAGCTGAAAACTCATGGAGAGTGTCTTTTCTGCTGCAGCTTAGAGGGCGTGTCCATGCTCTCCCCATCACAGCTCAGGGGGCGTGTCCATGCTCTCCCCATCACAGCTCAGGAGGCAGTTGAAGGATGAAACTGAGCATGTGCGGCCATCTCAGTAAGCAGGACAAAGAAATAAGAAAAAAAAGCAGGTGGCGCTAAACAGATACATTTTATTGAATAACTCTGTGGCTATGCTAAATTTTTAATTACATGCAATTACAAAAGTATTCAGATCCAGGTGCTGGTTTGAAAACAGTAGAATATTTTTCGTGGGACAACCCCTTTAAGGGAGTTTTGCCAGGATTGTTACTGGTACTACATATCAGTATGAACTGTAATACCAGACAAAACCAATAAAAAGCAGTTGCACTGTTTCTGAGTGAAAAAAGCAGAATCCTAGATAACCCATTTAACATTGATGAGCATCTACCAGATGTCCCTATAGGACATTTGGTAACCATTAAGGCACTTTATAATTCTGGTAATCACATAGACATAATATACAGTAAAAAAAAAAAAATTGGGAAATGCTGCATAACAGTTTGAGCTGGGGGCTCCTGAGTTCAACCCCCAGGAACAGCATGCTATTGTTTCCCCTTCACATTTTGAGATGTGAGTCATAAAGATTTCAGTAAACATAATGACATAATAGGCGCTCGCCTCACTCTTTCATGATTCTGCCCCAAAGAACCTTTTCATTAAATCCAGTGCAGAAATGGATTGTTAACAGCAGGGACAAGCATGAACACAAATGAGTGACTCAGTCTTGGGTATCTTCACAGAATTTCCAAAGCTCCGTCATGTGAAACAGCACAAAGGTGTTAGTCTGTGACTTCAATAAAGTCTATCATTCTGGAAGTTGGCCCTGTGGAAGCACACAGAGATATCATTGAAGGGATGTTAACGGGTAAAACGACCTCAAAGGGATAGGTTCAGAAAACAGTGCCTTCAAAGGCCGAATCTGGTATTACAGCTCCGTCTAATTATTTTAAATGGTGGTGCAATACCTGGCAAAAATGCTGACCTTTCTCAACTCAATAATAAATAAAGCATGCCTATGTTCCTATTTTGCAGGGACTTGCACCCATCTCTTCTAAAAGGAACCTATCACCTTGATGGTTAGCTGAGGGAGTTGGCACATTTGAACATTCAAACCACCTCTCACCCTAAAGTGCCAAACCACTAGAGCCATCATGGTAGAAGGGAAAGGTATTGGTAAATTTAGGGACGCCCCAATATGCTGAAGCATTTTCAAATAGACCTACATTTACTCACCTTTCAACGTAAGGGCATGGGGGAAGGGCACATCCAAGTGCCTACCAACAGGAATGGCACTAGAAATTTGCTTTATAGCCAGCTTTAGTTCCATTACTTTCTGTTCAATAGGAAATGTAAACAAGTTTTTTTTACAGGAGGACAAAAGCTGGTTCTCTAGTGCCACTGGTTGGTCAGCTACCCTATAAGTCAATGTCTAACCCTTCAAACAGGCCTTGGAACAATGACCTGAGATATAAGCCAAAACCAGAATCTCTTCCATCCACAGAAAACCATTTTAGGGTTTTTGCCCCTCGTCAGTGCAGTACAGGGTACTGACCAGAAAGTCTTAGGCCAACATGGTGGCCTCCACTGGAAGAAACTCAACTACCCCAGACCAACATTATAGGCCTCTCACCCAGCCAAACCGGTAACCTACTCTTCTGCTGCCTAAAATCATTAGTGCAACAACAGGTGGAAGGTGAGGCCTCTCTGGTCCAGACATCACCGCCTTACTATCCAGAATACCACAATTCCTAACTTCCATATCCTCCTTCTCCTCTCGCTTTCTAAAACTGAACATGGATAAAACAGA
Organism: Bufo gargarizans; assembly: GCF_014858855.1. Taxonomy (NCBI): domain Eukaryota; kingdom Metazoa; phylum Chordata; class Amphibia; order Anura; family Bufonidae; genus Bufo; species Bufo gargarizans. The sequence continues at coordinate 440,654,271 of NC_058084.1, forward strand.
ATTTATCATCTTTCCCCTATCTTGCTCAAACCCCCCAACAGACTTATCCATCACGACCAATGGCTGCACACTCTCCCTGGTCAACCAAGCCCACTGCCTTGGAGTGACCATGAATTTTGCCCTCTCTTCCGACCACACATCCAAGCCCTTTCCATCACCTGCCACCTCCAACTCAAAAACATCTCCCGCATCCGTGCTTTCCTTAACTCTGAGTCTGCGAAAATGCTTGTACATGCCCTCATCATCTCCCGCCTAGAGTACTGCAACATCCTCCTCTGTGGCCTTCCATCTAGCACTCTCGCAGCCCTCCAATCTATCCTCAACTTTGCTGCCTGACTAATCCACCTCTCACCCTGTTACTCCTCTGTCTCTCCCTTCTACCAATCCCTTCACTGGCTCCCCATTGCCCAGAAAATTCAGTTCAAAATACTAACAAATATATACAAGGCCGTCCACAACCTGTCCCCTCCCTACATCTCCGAGCTACTATCCTGATACATCCCCACACGCAATTCCCGATCCTCACAAGACCTCCTTCTCTCCTCTTCCCACAATCGCCTCCAAGATTTCTCCCGTGCATCCCCCACACTCTAGAATTCGCTACCCCAACATATCAGACTCTCACCTACAGTGGAATCCTTCAAAAGAAACCTGAAAACCCACCTCTTCAGACAAGCCTACAACCAGTGACCCTGCTGCCTCTATACCACCATGACCAGCTTCACCCGCACCTACTGTGTCCTTCTCCCATACCATGTAGATTGTAAGCCCTCACGGGCAGGGCCCTCTCTCCTTCTGTACCAGTTTATAACTAGTCTTGTTCATGCTTCGTGCAATTGTCTGCATTATGTATGTATACCCCTTTTGATATGTACAGCGCTATGGAATGAATGGCGCTTTAATAATAATAATAATAATAATAATAATAATAATAAAAATAGCTAAGCAACTATTATTCCAACATCAATTTCCAACGTCAATTTCACAATCAGTTTGTGCCGGACATTCCCTACATCTCCAAATGGAAAAAACATAAGTTTTTTTTGTATGCCATGCCTTGCGTTTTTTCATAGGAAAGAATGTGCCCCCTTACAATGTCCTACTACTGTAGAGCAGCATGAGGACTAGTACTAGACAATGAGGGGAAAATGCCATAAAAAAAATAAATAGGGAAAATCAGATTGATTAAACTGTAAAAAAACAAATTATGCTGACTGAAGCATGAGTCGCCAGTATTTAATGACAGAGATTTATTGTACAGATCATTCTAATTGAGAAAGCCAGTTGGATGACTAGTGAAACGTCTTCAAGAGAAAATGTAGGTCCAGTAGCTCTGAGTTATTACTACTGAGATATACCATGACCTGGATAAATGAGAACCTTCACAGACAAACCCAGAGCATGCTATGATTTAAAAAATAAAGCGTTGACTCAAAAAACACACCTCAAGGGTGAAAAACACTACCAAAAAATGCATGTTTAAATGTCTGCATTTAATAATTTCTAATGACTTCAGCTTTTGGAGAGGATGTTTCTTCCATTATAAAAGTTGGAAAAAACAACAAGAGAATCCAAAGTGTGACACATCCCTATAGACATAAGACTCTATAAGGCTCCATGCACAGTCATTTCAATGTGGCCACAAAAAATGCAGACAACACATGGTGTGCTGTCCGCATCTGTATATCTGTTTCGCCATCCAGCAAAATAGATAGAACATGTCCTATTCTCGCCCGTACTCTGGAAAAGAATAGACATTTTTAACATAGGGTGGGACATGCAGAACGGGAAAATGTCGAACACACGGCCACTATCTGTGTTTTGTGGATCCACATTTTGCAGTTCGAATGGAGCCTAATGCAAATTTTTGTCCTTTCCATCACCTCCTCTAACAGCATTTGGGTATATTTTGGGGATTTTATGCTCCCATTTCAATTTACGATTGCTTCAAGGGATGAGGTTTCAGCATTTAGCATTAACAAAGCAGAACACTCTCACAGTGATAAAGTGACTACATTCCTGATCTCTTATCACTGAGGACAATTTTCTCAATAAATCAATATTCTGTGCCTATCATTGAACAATGAAGCTGGAATTTTTGGGTTTTTAACATGCTGGCATTATACAGGATATCTTGTTTTTGAAAAATAACTTCCATGCAGAATGACAAAATCATTACGTTATTGAGTAATCCTCATCTGTCTACTTGATCCATCAGTGTCAGCATAGAACATACAAACGCAGATCTCTAGGCCAATTTCTTAGCTGTCCAACAGCTATTCCTCCCAACCCCTCCATACACATGCATACTTGGCTCGGCTGAGCGTGCGTGTGTTCTCTGGCAGTGACTTCTATGATCAATCCTTCCCACACTGCCAGAGAAGAGTCACGATACCCCCATTTACTATAGAAGGTTGGTCCTGAAGAAATTCGTGGGTCCAGACAGTGTTCATCTCGTGTGTATGACCTCCTTTAGGCATGTATTTGGGTTTAGAGATTGTAGGGAGTCAAAATAATACTCTGCTTTGATTGGCTCAACATTAGCGTCCTCCTCCTACCTCCGGTCTGATTCAGCATAGAGAATGAATGGAGCGCCAGCATGTATTTTTGACCTGCCTTGGCATTCATTTGGAGGAACAGGACCCCTGTTCTCATGACCCTGGGGAGGGGGGGTCGTTTCAGAAGTCAGACCCCCTCATCAATCAGATACGCATGTATAGGTGGACGTTTATATTGTGGCAAAACAAAAAAATGGAAATGGTTTGCAAAAAATAAAACAAAAAATCTGAACCAAATTAACAATAAAGAGTCCTGCTTAATGACTGCAAGCAGAGATCTTGAAAACCCTATTGAACTGATACTTCAGGTATAATAGAAAAAAAGAATAACTTTTTAGTATACAAAGAGTAACATGTATCTAATGATATCGCAATACTCCTTTAAGGTCCACTTGATAAATACACACAATACATCACACAATCATAAATACAGAATTAAACAAGTGATATTTTATATTAAGCAACCTTTTTTTTTTTCAAATATATTTCTAGGATTTTTGGATATGGATTTTAAAAAACCTCTAAGGATTTGAATGTTTAAGATAGGAAAAGAAGTATAGAATTTCGTTTTCTTTTTTTTATAAAACATTTTTTATTGATTTTAATGCATTAAACATACAGATATGCAATGAAGTATAATCAGGATTATTTTGCGTATATCCGAAACTGGTCCAATGATTGTACATTATCTGTTATGATACAGCATATTAGAATTAGAAGTACAATACAGAACTTTAAACAGTTCCCCTTCCCACCCCCTCCCCTGTCTGGATGTACACCGACCCCCCTTCCAATTATCTGTTTTAGTCAAATCAATTTGAACGTATACTTATATTACTTTCAGATTCCCCAATTTCCCTTTTAGATCTGATAGCAAATACCACTCTGTACAGTATATTGAAAATTTCGCACTAGTTTTTGACTCTCTTCTTTGGACAGGTGATTGCCGATATAAGTTTTCCATTTATCAAGGAAGTGTGCTGATCTATAATTTTTTTGTTTTGCCACTTCTAGCTGATCCATTAATAAAAAGTAACTCATTTCTACGTGAATTTCTGCGTCCGAGGGTGTGTGTGGAGTTAGCCAAGTGCACAGCAAACACCTGTTACTAATTAGACACCATCTATTATATTAGGCACCTTCAGTTTCTCTGGGTAGCCATGGAATAAGACCACTAGAGGGTCGCATGGTAATTCTGTCTGCCAGGTTGTTTTAATCCAAGATATGATCTTTTCCCAATAGGCCTGAATCAGCGGGCAACTCCAAATGCAGTGATCTAAACAGGCCTTAGGCATATTACACTTAGGGTAAGCCAATTATCTTCTTTGGGTTTATAGCTGAAGCTGGAATATCAAAAGCATAAATTGCCCTATGTATTAGCCTAAAGTATGTTTCTCTCCATCTTTCACATGATACTGCTCTTCTCATTTTCGCCCAACCTGTCATCAGTTTGTCCCTCCAGTCTACAGGTCCTAACAATGGTTTCCAACCCTGAAATAATTGCGGAAAAAGCTTATTATTTTTTCTTTCTCACAGAGTTTTATATATATCAGAAAGTGGAAGTTTATGTTCTTTTTGTCCTAGGAGAAGATCAAGGCGATTAGAAACATATTCCTGTTGTACATTTTTCAATCTTGATTTACAAAAAGCCGTTGTTTGATAATATTGCATAGCCTGTCCTTTAGACAAACCATACCCATCATGCAATTCCTGTAAAGACATATAGCAAGGTTCTTTATCATGTAATATACGGTATGTTTCCAGGTATATAAACCCAGTGATCTCCAGCTTGTTGGTCTTTCCCATGTCTGGGTGATTCCACAGAGACATATGTTTAGATGCTAAAAATGATAATCCGAACATCTTCCTCACCTCTTTCCATGGTAGTACAGTGTCTCTGATCACCACCGATGTTTTTATGTCAGAATGTAATGATGTTAGTTTGGAATGTAGAAGGGCTCCCAGATCCCACCCTTTGGCTAATTCTTTTCCCAAATAAATATTTTAATAGTGTGATGTCTGGCCTAGACAATCCCTACAACGTCGAAGAAGGCTTGCCAAATCATATCTCCTGAAGTCCAGGAATTGGACTTCTCCTTTATCTAATGAGACCGATAATGTCTTCAGAGCTATTCTCGATCTTCTCTGACCATATAAATCCTGCAAATGTCTTATTTAAAAACTTTATGTCCTTATGCTTGAGCAAAATAGGTATGGTTTGCATCGGGTAAAGTAATTTTGGGAAGCTGATCATTGTTATCAAATGACACTTGCCCAATAAAGATAGTGGTAGCCTTTGCCATCTGATCAGTTCTTGTTTTATCTGATGTATCAGTGGGGTATAGCTAAGGGAGTACAGGGAATGAGGGGTACGACCTATCTTGATCCCCAAATAGGTGATATGGGTTTTGACCAGTGACACTGGGCAACCCCGTAGGCTAGTTTCTCGCCCATGAGTCTCTGGTCCTATATATAACATTTCACATTTTCCTGGGTTGACTCTGAAACCCAAAAATTCTCCAAATTCCTGTAATGCTTCAAAGAACTTGTTCATGTCTCTAGATGGATTGGCTAAAAATAAAATTGTGTCACCTGCAAAAAGAAATAAGCAAACCTCTAGTGAACCTATGCGTATCCCCTCAAATATATCTGATGTTTCTAGGTATCTGGCTAATGGCTCAATCGCAAGATTAAAAGTAAAGGGGATTAAAGGGACATCCTATCTAAAACATCTCCCAACCAGCTCCAACCCACGATATCAAAAGCCTTTTCAGCGTCAATGGTCTGGAGGACTGAAGTCCCTTGACCTGCTTTTAATCTGTTTTCATGATCTAGTACAGCCAGAACACAAATCCTACCTAAGGCCCAATTAAGGTGGGTAATATGTCTGCTAAACTATCAGAATATAGTTGAATATTGCAGAAGTTACCACAAGACAACACCATCTGTTAATGATTTACATATTGGCGTGTCATGCCAACAAATGCAGTGCTTATAAGAACCAAAAATACCCGCCTGGAACGGCTTCCCTGCTGCTTCTTTATGGACCATCACCTACTGGAAGGTGACACAAATATTAAGAGTAAATGTTATACTGCTATGCCTCATTGCCCATATCATTTCATTACACTGACTGTGACCATTGATATGGCTGTTCCAGAAGGCATCTTAGCTCAAAACTGTATCTGTAAGAATTTTATTTGCATAGCATTTGCAAACTTTCATCACAGGTCACAGCAGGCCCGTGCCTATAGGTGCTAGAGGCTGAGAGGCGATTTTCATGCACTGCATGCTTGTCAACCTTTTTTTTGTAACTGGAAGAGAAAATGAACAGGAGGCAGATGAATTTGGAAAGGATGCTTTCCTGTGAAAAAGATGGTCATGTAGCGCTAGAGTTCTATTCTTTTTCTAGGCTCCAGGAGGGTATCCTGGGACCAAGGGACATAATTGACAGCTTTTTACACGTTCTCTATTAGGATTCATTTTATGATTCTGTGCAACAAACAGCATGCCCTCTACTGCCCATTTTAAAATAGTAGAGAAGGGAGGAAATGAGGAAAGAAAGCAGGAAGATAGGCAGGAAGGAAGGGAGAAAGAGATGAAGGAAGCAAAGAAGGAAGGGAGGAACCAATGAATGAAGGAAGAGTGTAAGGGAGAGATGGAAGGAGGGAGTGAAGGAGGAAGGCAGAGAAATAGGGAGGAAGCAAGGGTGATATGAAGGAAGGAAGGAAGGGAGGAAGAAAGGAAGAAATAAAGAGGGCGAGGGAGGAAACAAGGAAGCAAGGAAGGAAGGAAGGAAGGGAGGGATGAAGGAAATAAGTAAGGAAAAAAGGAAGGTAGGTAGGCAGGAATGAAGGAAGGAAGGACAGAAGGGATGAGGAAGAGATGGAGGAAGCAAGGAATAGAGGAAGCATGTAAGGGAGAGTTGGAGGAAGCAAGGATGGTTGGTTGGAAGGAAGGAAGGAAGGAAGGTGGGTAGATTGGAAGGCAAGAAGGAATGTATTGCCCTGTTGATTGACTGCTGGCATTAATGTATATTTGGAGTAGAGATTCCTAATGCACATTGGGATGTACGTTTAGGCAAACCACTTTAACCAGCCTTCAAAAAGGAACCGACCTAATGTAGATAACATGTTAAATGCAAGCATATTTAAAAAACTATTATTAATTTTAATACGAAACGGTTCAAAAAAATCACTAAAATTTTCAAAGCTGAAGGTTCCTCTTTCCAAAACTGATTTCTAAGAAGCCAGAGTCAACCAGCAGGATTTGCAAAATCCCAAAATAACCAGCTACCTCACAATACGAAAGTAATTGCATCCTTACCAATCACACAGATGTCTGATCTATACACATTTTACACTAATCTTATTCTCAGCTGCCACCCGGTCCAGTTACCGCATGAATAAATCATCATGCCGAATCATAAGGCCTTAAAGTTTCTCTTCCTGGATCAAGACCCCTTTTGATATTTGACCCCACAGTGATTGCTTTTTACATTTTTATAGTCGTGGCTCGAATGTGAAAACATTGAGAGTCTCTAAAAAGTATTGATTAAATATTGCCACAAGACACTGGTTACTGGGGATTTATGACTGACTATACAAAAATATAAAATTTTGCATTGTGTTCTTGGAAAATGAAAACTGTGCTGTGAATAGTTGCAAGGGTGCTATGGGCAACAAAGACAATATCTACTGCGCATGCGCTGCAGTCTATGTTCTCCGCTGTGCATATGCAGTAGATACTGTATGGCTGAACTCCACCAGTAAGGAATGTAATGGGTGGCAATAGAAGGACAAGAGAGAGTGCAACTGCAGAATACAATGGGGATGTCAAGGAAGGTGGAAGACCGTTTCTTAGGATACAGGGAGGAACTGAATTAAAGTTCTTTTTCGGGGGGATGCAATCCTCCATGTGACTTTGTTAAGATGTGGAAGCGGTTCTTCTTCCGCTGTCCCTTGTTGCATCAAGGTGAGCATCTACTCTAAGATAAATATCCAGGGGATGACAACGTTCATCTGCAGTTGTCCCTACTGACAAATCTGGTGGCCTCTTCAAAGAGCTTGAGTATACAACACATGTCTCTGATGAGCTGCTACTACCTGACCTGGTGACAACACCTGCCCTCTGCTTAGACGGTGGTCTGGTGCATGATGAAATCATTTACCACTTTACACTGCTCGTACAGACACCCAGGCATACGCAACATAGAATTCCAGCAAGTTAGAAGGTCGTGGATTATGCGCTGCAATGGCAGACTATTCTGTGGCTGCAAGTCCAAGACTGTCTTCCTTGTCACGTAAAAATTGCTGAAATGTGAGGACAGTCCCCTGGACATGGCCAGTGCCTTCTGCAAGCCACAGTAACTTTATCATGTGCGTCATGCAAGGAGCATGTGTTATTTCCCCCAAATGCAGCGTGACCACAATGTCGTTGCCATTATCACTGACCATCTTGCCCACTTGGAATTAGCAAGAAGACAGCCAGTTGGATGTTTCTGCTTGATGCACTTTAGCAACAGATCAACTGTGCAGCTACTCTCGCCCAGGTTCATCATCTCTAATACTGCATGGCAATGTTTCACTTTACACATATGATAAGAGGGAGGGGAAGCAGAAGCAACAGTAAATACTATGTAGTAGCTTTTTAGGCACAGAAAATCCTATCCTTACAACAGTACAGGTCTATGGGGTAGTGGTAAACGTGCTGCCTGTCATTTAGGAGGACTGGTGTTAATTTCCCAACAGAGACCTAGAAAATCATGTATTTAGTAAATGTCTGTGCGCTAGGAGAGGGCCCCTTCCCCAACTCCTATTCAACTGAAGCAAATACTAACGAGGCTGACAATATTGGGCCCCACAGCTGCTCAGGGCCCCTGACTGCAGTATTGCCAGTACTTCCCTGATGGCCAGTGAACTAAAAGGCAGCTACTGAATTATCAACCACTTGAATACAAAATTCATTGCACTAAGCAATTTACATTGTATATTTCCAATAAATTGTCCTAGAAAATGGCAACTTAGGTGTATGACTATCCCAAAGTAGCATATTTCCATTAGCGGTTGTTACGTTAGGTGCTGTATACACAATACTGTAGCATATTTTTAGTCAAGGCTATGCGGAAAAGTACGAAACTTCATGCAAGAAAACAACAGCACACGTCCTTCCTTCATACAGGTGATCATTGGTGTGTGTCTTCAACAACGGATCTGGTGGCAACAACATGTGTTATAGTAGTAGTAGTAGCAGTAGTAGGAGCAGTAGTACCAGCATTAAATAGTAGTAGTATTAGTCGTAGTAGTAGCAATAGTACCAGCAGTAGTACCAGCATTAAATAGTAGTAGTATTAGTTGTAGAAGTAGTAGTACCAGCAGTGGTAGTAGTAGTAGTAGTAGCAGCAGCATTAGTACCAGCAGCAGTAGAAGTAGTAGTAGTGGTAGTACCAGTAGCAGTAGTACCAGCAGCAGCAGTAGTAGTAGTAGAAGCAGTAGTACTAGCAGTAGTAGTAGCAGCAATAGGTTGCTCAGAAGTAGCTGATTTTTTGCTTTAGATGCATTGGAGAAATAACAAATTGGGTACAAATGTCTACATGGCCATGAGGATGTTTCCACAGTTCGGGTATTTGTGCAGCATTTTGATAAGAATGCTCCATGTGGTTGTGTTCTTACCTCCGATAAAGTGTCGGGTTTCAGTGTGAAGTATAACATTGCTTTTATTGTCAGTTTTTGCACTTTCACTGGCAGCAGTGTCACATGCATTCAGAAAAGGTCTCCAGCGTACGTTGCCTGCAGTCATTGATTGCAATGTGTGTCCTGCGCACAGCTTGCTGTTAATTTATCACATCTATTATATCTATGCTTCTGAAAATAGCAAGCGAGCGGCTTCACATTCACAAAGTCAGTCTGTTTCTTGGGGCCTATACTGTGCATAAAAATAGAGGGGCACATTTATTAAAGCCCTGCACTGGCGGTGGATCCATCATAATTATATGGCGTAACTAGAAATAACTGGGCATCACAGCAAATTTTTTAATGGGATCCCCCTTCCCCAGCAACTTCTTTGCATCCCCGACTCCTGTGCCTAGTCAAGATCGCCCTCTCAGACCAGGCCCATCAGCCGCTCCGTCCATTTCTTACAGTGTCTCTGTATATAATTTCCTTTTATAATACTGTTGAGGGGGCCCTGACATTAAAATCTTTTAGTCCTCCTCCTGAGTGGGCCCCTTCTGAGTTGGGCCCCAAAGCAGCGGCTTCCCCTGCTTCCCCTATAGCTACTCCCAGGTGTCCTGCATTGGATTGCATAGAATTTTTATTTTGTCCTGAATACATTGGGGTTACCCAGTAACAATAGTGGCTGTGTATTACATACCAGCACTGTGCAATCTGTTGGCATATGGCAAAAGCCTGCCTGATAAAAAAAAATAAAAAATTAACATGGTTAGAAACACTGAAACTTGTTCAGCGACATGACCGTATTGTAATGCATATTTATGAAGCCATCGCCAAGCTGTCCTAGGGTAAATAGGTTTCCTACTAGGAAAGGAATGAATTCTAGAATTTATTATTAGAGGTATCTCACTACAGAGAATTAACCAAAACATTTATCCCCCCCAAAAAATAGTTTTTTATATTTTTAGGAAGATCGCAATCAAATATAAAACAAGAAATCAATAACTCACCCTTCTATCTGATAAATCAGCGCAGCCTCTAATATTGGGCTCTTAGGCCCCTTTCACACGGGCGAGTTTTCCGTGCGGGTGCGATCCGTGCGGCGAACGTATGGCACCCGCACTAAATCCTGACCCATTCATTTCTATGGGGCTGTGCACATGAGCGATGTTTTTAACGCATCACTTGTGCGTTCAGTTGAAATCGCAGCATGCTCTATATTGTCCGATTCTGACGTGACGCAGGCCCCATAGAAGTGAATGGGGTGTGTGAAAATCGGATGGCATCCGCAAGCAAGTACGGATGCCGTGCGATTTGCACGCACGGTTGCTAGGAGACGATCGGGATGGAGACCCGATCATTATTATTTTCCCTTAGAACATGGTTATAAGGGAAAATAATAGCATTCTGAATACAGAATGCATAGTAAACCAGCGCTAGAGGGGTTAAAAAAAATAAAAAATAATTTAACTCACCTTAGTCCACTTGCTCGCGAAGCCCGGCATCTCGTTCTGTATCCTCTGCGCTGAAGTTGAACAGGACCTGGGGTGAGCTGCTCCATTAAATATCGGTTAAGGACCTTCGATGACGTCACTCCGGTCATCACATGGTCTTTTACCATGGTGAATCACCATGGTAAAAGACCATGTGACGTACCATGTGATGACCGGAGTGACGTCATCGAAGGTCCTTAACCGATATTTAATGGAGCAGCTCAACCCAGGTCCTGTTCAACTTCAGCGCAGAGGATACACAAGGAGATGCCGGGCTTCGCGAGCAAGTGGACTAAGGTGAGTTAAATTATTTTTAATTTTTTTAACCCCTCTAGCGCTGGTTTAACTATGCATTCTGTATTCAGAATGCTATTATTTTCCCTTATAACCATGTTCTAAGGGAAAATAATACAATCTTCAGAACATCAATCACAAGCCCGAACTTCTATGAAGAAGTTCGGGTTTGGGTACCAAACATGCGCGATTTTTCTCACGCGAGTGCAACGCATGACAATGTTTTGCACTTGCGCAGAAAAAAATCGCGCATTTTCCCGCAACGCACCCGGCTCTTATCCGGGCAAAAAAACTGACGCCCGTGTGAAAGAGGCCTTAATCTCTAAATAATATTTCCATTAAAATGATTTGAGTTTTATTCAATTTATGAAGGGGCTGCAGGGCTGACCACAGCTTCTGACAGAGGCGCGCCCCCACCCCCCATTGCCTCTACCTGGAAAGGTAATCGCAGGGTGCCAATAAGCTGTCTTTGGCAGTAGAGGGCCTTCATTAGACCCTCACATCCACCTTCTTTTTACACCCATTAGACTTAGGCCTCTTTCACACGAACAATACGGATTTCCTCTGATTGCGTTGAGGGTGCATTCAGTGAAACTTGCGACATTTTGCAAGAAAGTACAGTCAGTTTAGTCTGCAATTCTGTTCAGTTTTTTCTGCGCAGTTGCAATGTGTTTTGATGCGTTTTTCATGCGCATGATAAAAAACTGAAGGTTTACAAACAACATCTCTTAGCAACCATCAGTGAAAAACGCACTGCATCCAGACTGCATCCAGGTTACATCCGGATGCAATGCGTTTTTCACTGAAACCACATTCACTTCTATGGGGCTAGGGCTGCGTGAAAAACGCAGAATATAGAACAAAAAATGCTTATGTATGTAAGGGTTAAAGGGGTTGTCCGGGTTCAGAGCTGAACCCGGACATACCCTTATTTTCACCCCGGCAGCCCTCCTGAGCCTGGCATCGGAGCATCTCATGCTCCGATGCGCTCCCGTGCCCTGCGCTAGATCGCGCAGGGCACAGGCTCTTGTGTTTACAATAACACACTGCCGGGCGGTAACTTCCACCCAGCAGTGTGTTCGGTGACGTCACCGGCTCTGAGGGGCGGGCTTTAGCTCTGCCCTAGCCGTTTTACTGGCTAGGGCAGAGACAAATCCCGCCCATCAGTGCCGGTGACGCCACCGGGGTTCCTGTCAGCCCCATAGAGAGCCCCGGTACGTCACCGGAACTCAGAAAAATGCCTTTGCCCTGCGCGATTTAGCGCAGGGCAAAGGAGAGCATCGGAGCATGAACTGCTCCGATGCTCATGTCAGGGGGGCTGCCGGGGTGAAAATGGAGGGATGTCCAGGTTCAGCTCTGAACCTGGACAACCCCTTTAAGACTCCATGTTGTGTCCTCAGCCTCCATGTTTGTATTTCATACTGCAATTTTTTTTGTAATGAACTGTGAGCTTCTTGTGGAAAGTTACTGCAAGGTCACACCTAGCCCCCACCAACGCTTGTTAGAAAGAAATCTTAACAAGCGTCAGGAGTACTAGTATGTGGCTAGCACCCACAGTTAAGATTAAGGAGACGTTCTAGGCATATAGCCAAGAAGATGCTCATTTCAGATTGTATTTTTAATGAGTTAATGACGTAAATGTTTGACTACGTCTTTAGTTGGAAAATGATCCAGAAAATCGCTTTATTAACATCTGCTTTCTTTAATAAAGTTTAGAAACTCTTGCTGTTTGACTCCTGGGTCCTGCCGCCTACTAGGGCAGTGCCGCTTTGTCACTGCATTGTGCTGCGCCTTTTGGTCAGAGTAGGTCCCACTCAAAGAGGCTACCTTGGCGGGGTGAGTGGGCTTATGCCTTTTGATCAAAACGTACACTAATGCCTCTTGTACAGCATGTAGTATGGGGGGCTGTACACTTTATTATAGCGCTGAGAAGCGAGTTAGATCAAAGCATAGCATTGTGGATGTGCGATCCAGTTCTGTTTTTCTCCCCTTGATATATGCAATTTGAATCTTTCTTCTTTATTACTGGTATCAGCACTCCTCCCATTTGGCACAGGTGGTTTTAATTTCGCAGAAGTCTGCATACAAGTGGTAATTGACCTGTAGCTCCTGCTAGCAATGGACATGTTGTGTTAGACAACTGTTCACATGGTTCAGTACTGCGTGGTGGCCTTCGTTTTTGTGGCGCTGTGCTGGTGGGTTGGTGGGACCCACTGCCATGGGTGGCATTGTCAAACAGCAGGGTTGCTGTTTGACTCCTGGCTCCTACCGCCTACTAGGGCAGTGCCGCTTTGTCACCGCATTGTGCTGCACCTTTTTGTCAGAGTAGGTCCCACTCAAAGAGGCGACCTTGGCGGGGTGAGTGGGCTTATGCCTTTTGATCAAAATGTACACTAATGCCTCTGGAACAGCATGCAGTATAGGGGCTGCACACTTTAATATGGCGCTGAGAAGCGAGTTTGATTAGATCAAAGCATAGCATTGTGGATGTGCGATCCAGTTCTGTTTTTCTCCCCTTGATATATTAGAAAATCTTGTTACACGGCTGCATGCCTGTGTTTGTTTTTCTCTATGGATATCCATAACTTCTAATTCGGAGTCCACCGCTCATTTGGCATTGGGATCTTTGCCCCAACAATGTACACAGACCCATTGAAATGAATGGGTCAGGATTAAGTGCAGGTGCTATGAGTTCACGTCACGCATTGCACCCGCGCGGGAAAACTCGCTTGTGTGAAAAGGGCTTTAGAGGCAGGGTCGAATAGAGTTCCTGCAGTGTTAAGCTGACAGGCATAATACACTGCAATCTTTTATACGAGTGATCAGAAGACTGCATGGTCTAATCCTACAGAGGAGACGAAACATGTTTAAAAAGTAATAAAAAAATTAAAAAAAGTTTAAAAACATTATTTCAAAAAAGAGGAAAACATAAAAACTATTTTTCTTTATTAAAGGAAAGGAGCTGTCCAACCACCAATAAAAAAATTGTAAGCAGCAAAAACTGCTTAAAACAAAGAAAAAAAGTCCACTCAACTTCCGCACAGTACAGCTTCTTTTCAAACTCACAATCCGTTTTCTCCGGTAATGTCTCCAAAGGCCCACTGTGCTCATCCTTTTTCTCCCAATGTCTCACAAGGGCATACATCAGGCCTCCCCACACTGCTGGACTTCCACCCACCTACAGCTTTTCTCAGGCTCTGTGACAACCTCCTCCAGCCCACCAGCATGCTCCTCGGGGACTGACTCAGGCCTAGACCTCCGCACGCTGTCACAACAGGTCCATCTACTTGCCATGTGCCTGCAGCTAGCCCCAAGGAACCGATGCAAAGGATGGGCGTGTTAGTGGCCCTGATGCAGTGTTGCGTCACTGTGTACTCTCTCAGTCCGTTGCTCCCTGGGGATTAATGCCGTGGAAATGCAGTGCTGGAGATGAGGCCAAAATAAAACATATAAAAGTGTCTTTAACTAAGTGAAATGTAGAACTTCGAATACATTAAGTAGCAGCATATTGAGTGCAAAACATCTGACACCAGAAAGGATTAAGAAGGCAGGTTGGATGGTGTCAATTAGGTCTTACTGGCCTAGTAATGTTCTTTGTGATGGGTCTCTTAGCTGTAGTCCGTCACCTTGCAGCAGTGTCTTAAATGCAGTTCACTCTACTGTCTAGCATCTCAAGACTTCACTTGAGTCTTGAAGAATCCTTTTTGGGAGCTGAAGCTTTGCAGTCAGCTTCCTCTCTCCTCTGTCTCTGGACAGGAACCCTCTCCCCCTCCTGGTAGGACCAGACCACAGACCACTCCTACCGTGAGGGGAGGGACAGGGTGGCTAGCCCTCTTCCTTGCCAACCATTGTTATCCATACCTTTCTGGTAACTACACCCAAAACATAATAAAAAATATAACTATATACAAAATTGTAGCACCCACAGGTCTGGAGTACTACATGACTCTCTGAGCAAACGCACACACTTGGCCAGACAAACACCTTTATAGATACGCCATACGTCATATTGTGAAATAAGGTCACACTCATCATCATGTCGGCTAAGAGCTCACACACCTTAATTGACACCTACTCTTCCTGCGAACTAGTATGTAGGAAAAACCCATTCTTGGTGATGCCATAGTTGCCAACAGGCAAATATTTGCCACGATTGGCGAAAATTTTCTGAGAAAATCCTGGCAAATATGTGTTTACCCAGCCTAAAATGTGCATTACAGAGACAACTATCGATTTGAATGGCCCACTTGTAATGCCTAATTTCCCCTTCATTGGTCACTGTCGGGCTACACACTTCATGGGGCGAGAGAAGCTGGACCAGGGCAACCAGCTGACCCTGGACCAGCTTCTATTTGAAAAGGGGCTCCTATTTATAGAACACCCATCCGCAGGATGAACACCATTAAACGATGTATGACCCTGCTGAATAAAATGGATACCAGTCTTGTAAAAACCGGTTGCGGTGATCCCAAGAGAAAAAAAAAGACTTTTATTCTTTATGCATATGAAGGTTTCAGTGCACTGAGGGGCGTGGCTAGCACTGGAAAGCTGATGAGCTAGGCCCCGCCCATTGGTGAATTAAAGCCCTCATTTGTCTAAAGCAGACATGCTCAACCTGCGGCCCTCCAGCTGTTGCAAAACTACAACCCCATCATTCCCTGCTAGCCTACAGCTATCATCCTACACAAGGGCATTGTGGGAGTTGTAGTTTTACAACAGCTGGAGGGCCCCAGGTTGAGCATGCCTGGTCTAAAAGAATAAAAGTCTTTTTTTCTCAAGAACGCCACAAACTATTTTCACAAAACAGGAATCCTTTTAATCAGGAGGATCAACTCTACCGAGCAGTATGCCTAGTTTATCAGGGGTGATCCTGCTGGCAGGTTCCCTTTAATGCCAAACCCGTGGCAGTGGGTAGTTAAAAAGGTGATACCCTTTCCTTGTGCACCGTTAATCATAGAGCTAGTAGTAGATGCTTTGCTTTCTGACATCTCCAGATTTCTTGGTTTTTCATCAGAATATCCACTATTTGTCAGCAGTAATAATTCTAATAATACAATTACCAGCATAGCATTCTGACATGAGAAAGTCTAGTGAACATCCATGAGTCACTCAACCCCCTTGAGTTGCATGAAAAGTACCTCGTGTCTCTTCCCGGCGGAGGATAAAGTGATTCTTTGTAGGAGGAAAATATATTGGGTTGCTTTTATATCAATTTATACAGCACTTTTGTGAGACTTCATCATGATTACTATATAGTTGTTTTTTTAGGCTTGTGAGTGAACTAACCAATTGTTAGTTATGTTTTCTTCTTTTGTTTTTTTTCGCTTGGATTTAAGGGCACTTTCACACTTGCGTTTTTCTTTTCCGGCACCGAGTTCCGTCAAAAGGGCTCAATGCCGGAAAAGAACTGATCAGGCATATCCCCATGCATTCTGAACGGAGAGTAATCCGTTCAGGATGCATCAGGAGGTCTTCAGTTCAGTCATTTTGACTCATCAGGCAAAAGAGAAAACCGCAGCATGCTACGGTTTTATCTCCGGCGAAAAAAACTGAAGACTTGCCTGAATGCCAGATCCGGCATTTTTTTCCATAGGAATGTATTAGTGCCGGATCCAGCATTCAAAATACCGGCATGCCGAATCCGTCCTTCCTGTTTACGCATGCGCAGACCTTTAAAAATGAGAAAAAAATAAATACCAGATCCGTTTTGCCTGATGACACCGGAAAAACGGATCCGGTATTGCAATGCATTTTTCTGACTGATCAGGCATTTTTCAGACTGATCAGTCAGAAAAAATTACATGCGTTTGCATACAGTTTTCCAGTTCAGGCAACGGAACGGCCTGCCGGAATCAAACGACGAAAGTGTTAGCCCTCATTCACACATCAGTGTTCGGTCAGTGATTTCCATCAGTGATTTTGAGCCAAAACCAGGATTCGAGCCTCCACAGATATAAGGTATAAGGGGAAGATCAGCACCTGTTCTGTGTTTAGAGCCGCACCTACTTTTGGCTCAAAATCACTGATGGAAATCACTGACCAAACACTGACGTGTGACTGAGGCATTAAAGTACCCTTAGGCCCCTTTCACATGGGCGAGTTTTCCGCGCGGATGCGATGCGCGAGTTGAACGCATTGCAACCGCACTGAATCCCGACCCATTTATTTCTATGGGGCTGTTCACATGAGCGGTGATTTTCACGCATCACTTGTGCGTTGCGTGAAAATCGCAGCATGCAAGCAAGTGCGGATGCGGTGCGATTTTCACGCACGGTTGCTAGGAGACGATCGGGATGGAGACCCGGTCATTATTATTTTCCCTTATAACATGGTTATAAGGGAAAATAATAGCATTCTGAATACAGAATGCATAGTACAATAGCGCTGGAGGGGTTAAAAAAAAAAAAAAAATTTTAACTCACCTTAGTCCAGTTGATAGCGCAGCCCGGCTTCTCGTCTGTCTCGTTTGCTGAACAGGACCTGTGGTGACGTCACTCCGGTCATCACATGATCTTTTACCATGGTGATGGATCATGTGATGACCGGAGTGACATCACCACAGGTCCTGTTCCTGCAATGAATGCTCACCACAGGTCCTGTTCAGCAAAGGAGACAGACGAGAAGCCAGGCTGCGCGATCAACTGGACTAAGGCGAGTTAAGTTTTTTATTTTTTATTTTTAACCCCTCCAGCGCTATTTTACTATGCATTCTGTATTCAGAATGCTATTATTTTCCATTATAACCATGTTATAAGGGAAAATAATACAATCTACAGAACACCGATCCCAAGCCTGAACTTCTGTGAAGAAGTTCGGGTTTGGGTACCAAACACGCGCGATTTTTCTCACGCGAGTGCAAAACGCATTACAATGTTTTGCACTCGCGCGGAAAAATCGTGCGTGTTCCCACAACGCACCCGCACGTTTTCCCGCAACGCCCCCGTCTGAAAGAGGCCTTACAGAGCCAAAGACTGGCCTCAGCAGTGATGTGTCCGCAAGCAGCACATGATACGATCCGGGCTGCAAAGACATCTCAGGAACCACAGAGAAAGGAAGGGAGCAGGTAAGTATAGCTCTCTTCACAAGTCCCGCTGGGTGAGGGGGATAGAATTAAAAAAATAAGCATGTACACGTATTCAAAACAAATGTTTGCTTATGAGTAACTGGGGGATTCAATGTCGCAGTCTACAAAGGGACATTTGATGCTATGCAAATTTCATGTTGCAAATATCATGAAGTCTTAGAAATGCTGAACAGGAAAGACAATGCTGATAATTATGGAATGATTTGGCTGTAATGCAAGGGCTTTATACTGTAAAAGATACAAATGCAAATGCTTTGTCAACATACAGAAGCCATTGTTAACTTTTCAGTGGAAATCTGAGTGCTCAATTGACAAATACCTGTATGCATCACGCCCTGGCATGTATCATCTGCCTCATTTACATGTTTCTATAATGTATTCCTATTATCTGTTATTCCTATTCACACCAGTATTCTGCATTGGGGTAATTGTGACTGTAGTTTGCTTCCACTATATTTTGGAGACGTCTTCTGCCATCTCAAGCTGGTCATACATGGTACATTAAAGCAGTCCAGATGTTGTGAAACTACAACTCTTAGCATGCACACTTGCTTGGCTAAAAGTTAAAGGAGCATTCTGGGAGTTGCATTATCACAAGTGCTGGAGGTTGCTGATCTCTGCACTAGAGCAGACCCAATTTTGAACAATAGAGGCAGCTTAGGCTTCTTTCACACTTGCGTTGTCCGAATCCGGCGTGTACTCCACTTGCCGGAATTACACGCCGGATCCGGAAAAATGCAAGTGTACTGAAAGCATTTGAAGACGGATCCGTCTTCAAAATGCTTTCAGTGTTACTATGGCAGCGAGGACGCTATTAAAGTCCTGGTTGCCATAGTAGGAGCGGGGGAGCGGTATACTTACAGTCCGCGCGGCTCCCGGGGCGCTCCAGAGTGACGTCAGAGCGCCCCATGCGCATGGATGACGTAATCCATGCGATCACGTCATCCATGTGCGTGGGGCGCCCTGACGTCACTCTGGAGCGCACGGGGAGCCGCACGGACTGTAAGTATACTGCTCCCCCGCTCCCCGCTACACTTTACCATGGCTGCCAGGACTTTAGCGTCTTGGCAGCCATGGTAACCATTCAGAAAAAGCTAAACGTCGGATCTGGCAATGCGCCGAAACAACGTTTAGCTTAAGGCCGGATCCGGATCAATGCCTTTCAATGGGCATTAATTCCAGATCCGGCCTTGCGGCAAGTCTTCAGGATTTTTGGCCGGAGCAAAAAGCGCAGCAAAAAGTGCAGCATTCTCCGGCCAAAAAACGTTCCGTTCCGGAACTGAAGACATCCTGATGCATCCTGAACGGATTTCACTCCATTCAGAATGCATTAGGATATAACTGATCAGGATTCTTCCGGCATAGAGCCCCGACGACGGAACTCTATGCCGGAAGAAAAGATCGCAAGTGTGAAAGAGCACTTAGCTGTCCTTGTGGATGGTAGATTAAAATACAGCATACAATGTCAATCAGCTGCTTCTAAGGCCACCAGGATATTCTCATGCATTAAACGAGGCATGGACTCGCGGGGCAGGGATGTAATACTACCACTTTACAAAGCGCTGGTGCGGCCTCATCTGGAATATGCAGTTCAGTTCTGGGCACCAGTCCATAGAAAGGATGCCCTGCAGCTGGAAAAGTACAGAGGAGAGCGACTAAAATGATAAGGAGCATGGAGGGTCTTAGCTATGAAGGCAGATTAAAAGAATATAATTTATTTAGTCTTGAGAAGAGACGTATAGGTTAATCATGTCCCCCCTTAGACAAGTATATAAATGGGGCATACAAAAGATACGGCGAAAAGCTGTTCCATGTAAAATGCGCTCAAAAGACAAGGGGGCACTGCCTCCGACTGAAGAAGAAAAAGTTCAGTCTCCAGAAGCGTCAAAGCTTCTTTACTGTAAGAACTGTGAATCTGTGGAATAGACCTCAGGACGTGGTCACAGCATTAACAGTGGACAGTTTCAAAAAGTGTTTAGACGAATTCTTAAAAGTATAAAACATTAATGCTTATGAAATCGTGTAGAAATCGGAGTCTCAATTCCTTCTGGGATTCGCATCCCCACCTATCCCTTGGTTGAACTTGATGGACGTTTGTCTTTTTTCAACTGTATTAACTATGTAACAGTGGCTTCTTTCTCTTGCCTCATTGAAATAAATATGTGGCCTATGGGGTGTCTGGAGAGATAATTGTCGGTTGAGTTTGTACAGCCCGCATACCACTTAAAAGGGGTTGTAAAATATTCAGCATTTTTTAAACCAGCATCTGGGTCTGAAAAACCAGGCACATTGACTTTTTGACTGTCTGGTTTAGCGCTGTTGTTTACATCTAAAGACTTGTTTATGTCTGGAAGAACTGCTTAGTCATTCCATAGACTTGTATTGAAACTGTATACAAGTCTATGACAGACTGAAATTGCAACATTGTATCTGTTTAGCCTGTGCTTCTCCACTCCATTTTTCCCAATGGAAGGTTTTAGTGTAGTTAGATACTTTATATAAAAGGAGAGCAATTAGTGCCGCTAGTTGTCTGCAGACCAGTGTTTAGTGGGAGATACTCTGCCAGACTGCACTAGTAGGACAGCTAGCTCAGAGCTTTCCTCGGCATGAATGTCAGAGAGGAGACTGGAGATGCTAGCTCAGTGCCTTGCCTGTATTGTTTTGCACACTGGTTTACTGCAGACCCCATTCCCATTGGGATGCACAACACCTTACCATCCCCTCCAGAGAGTAGCAACCTATGTGGTGACAGCTCAACGGTGTCCAGGGGACCCAGCGTAGCATTTGGGCCACCCCAAACCTAGTCACTGTACACTCATGTCCTGCGACTGTAATGACTTGACTAATCTAAAAGGCTTCTAAATATGTCCACCGTTTCATTGCCCAGTATTAGGTAAGGCTATTGGTCTGGCTGAATGATTGACACCATAGTAAAAACCAGACAGACGCCATTATAGTCAATAAGGTCCATTGGTGTCCGTCACATGACAAAGACATATGAGATATGAACCTTAATAATAAGCAATGATTTACACCAAAATGATCACTCCCAACACTCACCTCATTACAAGACTCAGTTACTGTATAAAGGTATGAGCACACAGCCTGACCCTGTCTTGGTTGCGATGTGGTCATGCTGCGTTCGAGTACCGCACGGCTATACAGGCAGCAGCAGGATCTAATTAAACTAAAGAAGACAGCACTGTTCAGTCCATCTGCATTGTTAACGGCCGCGTGGTCTTGAAGGTGCCATGCGGCCATTAACAATGCAGACCATCTAAACAGTGCAATCTTATTTGGCTTAATTAGAGCCTGCGGTGGCCCCTACAGCCGGCCACAATGTGGCTGCACCGCGACTATAACACGACCATGCTGTATGCTGTACTTTGCACCTTTGTAATCATCATCACATGACCTGGTCACATTATTATCCAGTGAAAGTAAACTATGAGGGTTCCTACTGAATGACAGCAAGCAGAGATCTTAATAAAAGCAAGGAATTGATATGGCAAGTATACTGAAAAAACTGAATAACATTTCATTAATCGACAAACGCTTTATCTCCTGGAAGTGCATTATAATAGCCCTTTAAAGTGCCAGACGAGGAGTAGATGTAGTGATGTGCTCAGACCCCAGCCAGACCGTGATACATTTTATATCAGTAGCACGTGGCTGCCAGGAAACACTATCTTCACCTGCGTGGCTTATGATGTTGGGACACAGACAAATCTGCAATGTGAAGATGTCATTGGGTAAAAATAGAAAATGATTTCAGACTCGATCGGAATGGTAAAGTACAGATAACAGGGAGGATGCTGCATTCAGACCACAGGGTGAGCGCAGTATAGATCTAAAAGCTATAGATCTGCTATGGACAGGACTGCACTGCAGGTTTTGCTATATGTGTTGCAGTTCCTTGACCCCAATACAATATTTGCAAAATGGCATTCACAAAGCCACCACATGTTGCACCACTGAGTGCAGTGACCTCCCAGCTCATAGAGTCAATATGTATATACTGTATATTAGGAGCTGTTTAGTTGCTAGGTCAACCATAAGCCTTCTGAAGGCCCCCAGGCCTGCCATAGCAAAGTCCCTATTAAATAGGCTGTGCCACAATTAAATGTTATTTTAATATAATTCAGCTTGAACTACTAGCTACTGTTAGAATTTACTTTCTGTTACAAAAATGCTCCAGTTGTGAGATCATATCTTTACTTCATTATAATGGTGCTCCCTGGTGTCTAATCTGTATAGTAATGTGCACTTCCACCTACTGAGGTGGACACCATAGCAGATAATTAGAGATGAGCGAATCAACTTCGGAAGAAACATCCAAAGTCGATTCGCATGAAACTTTCTACAGTGCTAGGTAGTGGTACCTTGGAACCGAACCAGAGTTTGGGAAATGGTCTTTTACAGTATAAATCAATTTCTGAAGTTATTATGCGAAGTCTCGCGAGACTTCGCAAAGTAATAATTTCGGCTCATTGGAGCCAATACATTCTAATACTGCACGGAGCGCTCGTTCCGTACAGTACTGAAACAACGTTTCATGCGAATCAACGTTTTCGCTCATCCCTGCACATAATGTAAAAATGTTTTACCACATATTCGGGAGAAAGTTTTAGGCCTCTTGTGTGCGCCCCATGGCCGTGCTGCTGCCCGCAAAATGCGGGCCGCAATGCACGAACACCGACCATGGGGCAGCCGCAGCCGATCGCGGTCCCATTCACTTTAATGGGTCCATGATCCTGCCGTTCCGCAAAAAGATAGAACATGTCCTATCTTTTTGCGGAACGGAAGTACGGGAAGAAACCCCACGGAAGCACTCCGTAGTGCTTCCTTAGTGTTCCGTTCCGTGTTTTCGTTCCGCACCATTCCACATCTCCGATTTTCGAACCCATTGAAGTGAATGGGTCCGCATCCGTGATGCGGAATGCACACGGAACGATGCCCATGTATTGCGGATCCGCAAATGCGGTCCGCAATGCAGCAATGGGCAGCACACGTTCGTGTGCAGGAGGCCTTACACAATTGAGTATTCCTACTTTGGCTACTTTTTCAGTTGTTTATCGTTCTGTAAGGTCACCACTCTGTGAAATGGGATTGTTTTTGTTTGTTTTTTATGATTGGTGAATTTCAGTCTTGGCCAGCACTGCTATGCACTGTTATGTCCATTAAGCTGTTGAGGGACTTTAGAAGACTTTGGGATTTGATAGCAGTCTGATATTTGTCAGAGGTGTTGACCAGCCACTGTCCATAAGGCAGGAGTCTCAGGAGGTGCCTTGGTCCTTAAAGTTAAGCTCTTGGTTTTACAATTGCTGAGCTCAATGATAATGAATCCAGTACTACATTGGGCTGTGTTGACCATACATGTTTTATCTATGCCCAGTACCCATCTAACCTAAAAATGCAATGTTCCCCGTGGCACCATAGGTAGCTGTCCATTCTACCTAGCACTTGTCCTAGTCCTGTTGGTGGACAAATATATGAAAGGTGAGGGATGGAGCCAGCAGAGAATCTGAAGGCACAAGTAGACTCTACTACAAATACATGGTTGGGTGTCCAGCTCTCCTTGCATTGAGAACTAGACAATTGTGGAGGGTGGTAAATGGAAAGTAGGAATTATAATGAAAAAAATAGGGATTGGTGAGGAAGGAGGATCACAGGAGGAAAATAAATCAAAGTCTGACCATCTAACATCTATCATGTAGGACTTTGGAGACAAGCATCAGAAGAGCACATACTAAAGCCCTTGCCTTGGGCACGATGGTAACTTGTCTCATCAGTGGTTACCTGAGGGACGTTGTTGAATGTTGAGCCCCCAACAATAATGCCATTGACATGGTCAGATATCAGTTTTGCACAAGACAACCAACCTGTAGCATTCTGCCAACACCATATGTTATATCATATGTCAATAGGTCATGGTACTTACGCATTGCAGTAGGGCTTCTTGTCGTATCCCTTGTAGGTATTCATGTTCAAAGTCATTTTGCAGACCTCACATTGGAAACATCCCTTGTGCCAGTACTATAAAGACAAAGCAAACACACGGTCATGTAATATAATCATTAAGCAATGATCGTAATCACTTCATCCATCTAAAGTCATGTTCATGGCTTTATTATTGTGATAATTGCTCCATTCAACCCATGGCTGTAGTAGAAGAGACTGGAGACTAATTGTTTAACGCACAAGACAAGAGCAGGAAAGTAACAGCAATTATGAGCTGGCGACTTAACCAACCCTTTAAGATATCACCAGGTGTGAGAAAGATTCTGATGTTCGTGCATGATTTGCACAATACATATGAAATATTCGCACCTTCTGGAATAAATGTGCCCAGAGCTGTCATTCACAGAGAGGTTCTCTCAAGAGCTGGTGTTTGAGGAGAATGCAATTTACTTGGGATCAAACCGGAGAGCAAATATTGTTACAGTAGAAAACACACGTCTGCGCAGCGTTTCATATACCATTATACAGAGACGAGCAACTTCTCAGTCAATACAATCCTAGAATGTCCTACCAGTAGTCAACTCTTTGCTGATCTAAATTTGGTTCTTAAGGCTGGGTTCACACCTGAGCGTTTTACAGCGCGTTCCTACGCGCTGTAAAACGCTCAACAAGGAGAAACCAATGCTTCCCTATGGGAATGGTTCTCACCTGGGCGTTTTACAGCGCGTACGAACGCGCTGTAAAACGCCTGACGCTCAAAAAAGTACATGAGCGACTTTGGGGCGTCTTGTCGCACGTTCCCGTACATAGACTTCCGGGAACGCGCGACAATGGGCGTTCGCATACTACTGGAGCCGCGTAGGTGAGACGCCGGAGAATCGCGCATACACAGCGCTCAGGTCAGGACGCTCAGGTCTGAACCCAGCCTTATAGGTCTAGGTGTAAAAGAGGTTGTCTGAGTTAAAAGGCATCTATCAGCAGGATCAACCTATTAAACCTTCCCTAACCCTGCTTTCACACCTGAGCGTTTCCCAAACGCGCGTTAAACGCGCGTTTTTAACGCGCGTTTCTGACGCGCGTTTTTGTAATAGTAAACGCGCGTTTGACGCGCGTTTGTGTCATTGACTGCAGTGTCCTATGGCCACAAACGCGCGTCAAAACGCCCCAAAGAAGCTCAAGTACTTGTTTGAGCGTCGGGCGTTTTACAGCGCGTTCGTACGCGCTGTAAAACGCCCAGGTGTGAACCATTCCCATAGGGAAGCATTGGATTTCATGTCTTGAGCGTTTTACAGCGCGTTTGAACGCGCTGTAAAACGCTCAGGTGTGAACCCAGGGTCACTCCTGGTAGGGCAGACCCTGCTGATTAAAACCATACCTCCCCCACCTGATCCATTGCTATGCCTAGGAAAAATAAATGCAGCATGCCCAGGAAGGGTGTAGGATAGAGGATGGGAGTAATGGTAGCAATGATGGAGGTAGTTGTACTCACGGTGGAGCTCCCCACACCAGCTCTCCCTGGGGGTCATGCAGTTATGGGAAGGGCCCATCTTTTCTTTCCTTTGGGGCATTCCCTGGCTTTGGGGCTCCTGCGTTATGTTAGGTAGGTACTCTTGGTATAGATAAGTTTAAAGGTGCAAGACAGGGAACTCGAATAGTGAGCGGTCGCACAATACAATGAGGTAGAATGGCAGATCTTGGTGCAAAGAATTCACTGTACTTTACTGAGGCAATATGGTGGTTGACACAGGCACTTCTAAACATTAGCACAGTCTTTACAGGGGTTTTAGGCAATTTCGTCAAAGGCTATGGGGCACATTTATTATTATGGCAGTGGAAGTTATGAAGAGGCACCGGTTCTAAATATACGACCTAAACCAGGCGTAGAAAATGGTGAATGAGACAGACCTGCTGGCCCGTCCCTTTCCCCACTCACGCCATGCCCACAATTTTAGACCTGGCATGAGTAGGGCAAAATAGCAGATAGCGGCGCAACAAACCATTGCACCGCTATCTGCGCCAGAAATACGCCAAATTTAGGTGTATTTCAGCATAGTAAATGACCCTCATGTGTATGAAAGGGTCGACAGTTTACTAGTCCCCTCCGACTCTCTTTGCAGATAAACAATGCAGCCTCTCATCCGGCCAAAGGCTTGCAATTTCTCTATCTCAATAATTCTGTTTCTCTCACAAATGTGGCACTACAATGCTGTATTTTCTCTAGTTCATCAGTATTGTTGCAGAACCCTCTGCGGGGGCAATTTTGTAACAGTTGGCCATTCTGTCTCTTAAGTGTAGTCAGGCGCCTAAAGCTTGTCACCCCAACCTCAGTGCAGTGAAGTCCAAAATAATCATATATATGTAACCTTTTCACTAGCTTGCATTTTCCAGCACCCTCCCTTTGTAATGTCCGCTCTATCATCTCTTAAAAGGGTTATCCAACCTCAAAAATGCCCCCCCCAAATGCCCAGGCCCCTCACACAGATGGTACTTACCTCGCTCCCCCGTACCAGTGTCGCTTCTGATGCCCCGCACAGCCGCCACTGCATCTCCCCATCACACAGATCAAAACATCCAGCGATGGAGGAGGCAGCCAATGGCAGGCCGCGACGTGAACGAGCCTCACTAGCGTCTAGTGATGAGCGGGAGGTGCCATATTCGATTTCGCGATATTTCGCGAATATTCGAATGAATATTCGTGTTATATTCGTCGAAATCGAATATTCGTAATTATTCCAATTATCGCGAATAATATGCGATTTTTTTTCGCGTATTGCGATTATTTATCTTGATAGTATAAGGCAACGTTCCTATGCTAATTGACTATGGCTAGGCTAATATGTGTATTTTACGAAATTTCGTGATATTGCTCTAACTTTCGTAAGTTAGAGCAATATTACGAAATTTCGTAAAATACACATATAGATTGTAATTTAGCTAATATAGTGCTATAATCCCTTTTTTTTCCTCTAATTTTTTTTTGCCTCTTCTGAACTTAAGTTTTGTAAAATATGTACACTATTAAAAAATATTACTATAGCAGTATATTAGCTTAAATACAATCTATGTGTATTTTACGAAATTTCGTAATATTGCTCTAACTTCGTCTTTTAGAATATTCGTAATATTCTAAGAGACGAAGTTAGAGCAATATTAAGAACATTTTCAAAAGCCGAAATTGCGATGCGAGTAATATAATACGAAATAATCGCATGAAGATTTCAACTTAGCACTGCTATATTCCATATTCTAGCCTAGTGTGGAATAGAGCAGTGCTAACTTAGCACAGCTATATTCCATATTAGGCTAGAATATGGAATATAGCAGTGCTAAATTGAAATCTTCATGCGATTATTTCGTGTTATATTACTCGCATCGCAATTTCGACTATTGCGAAATTTCGTAAAATACACATATAGATTAGATTGTAATTTAGCTAATATGGAATATAGCAGTAAGTTGAAAACGCCACTGACTGGAGCAGCCAGGAAGCCAGGAATCCAAAGGACAGGTAAGAACAACTTTAGAGAAGTGGGAAAGAAAAAAATATAATAATAAAAAAAAAAAAAAGGAATATTCGAATTCGCGAATATATAGAACGATATTCTAAATATTTGCGAAATCTCGAAATTGCGATATTCGAGAAAAAAATTCGCAATTCGAATATTCGCGCTCAACACTACTAGCGTCACCCGCGATGCTAGGGAGGCTTCCCATCGCTTAAAGAGGACCTTTCACTAGAATAAAAAATCCAAACTAACTATACAGACATGGAGAGCGGCGCCCAGGGATCTCCCTGCACTTACTGTTATACCTGGGCGCCGCTCCGTTCTCCCGTTCTTGCCTCCGGTATCTTCATATGTTAGGCTCCACCCAGTGGAACCTGCCGGTGTCTCCTTCTCCCATTCTCAGGCTATGAGCTGAGCGCTGCGATTGGCCAGCGCTACAGCATGGGAGAAGGAGACACCGGCAGGTTCCACTGGGTGGAGCCTAACATATGACGATACCGGAGGCTATACCGGGAGAACAGAGCGGAGCCCAGGTATAACAGTAAGTGCAGGGGGGTCCCTGGGCGCCGCTCTCCATGTCTGTATAGTTCGTTTAGATTTTTTATTCTAGTGAAAGGTCCTCTTTAATGTTTTGATCCACGCAATGGGGAGATGCAGCACCGGCCGTGCGGGCATCAGAAGAGACGTGGGGCCAGGTAGTACAATCTGTCTGAGGGGCCCGGGCTTTTGGGTTGAATAACCCCTTTAAGTTCTGTTTCTCTCTCAGAGGCTGTTTTTAGCTCACAGGCTGCTATATCTCTCTTTATTTTCTGCTTTCTGTTGCTCCCTCTCTAGATGGCTCCCCAACTCCAGACTCCAGCATCACACACTGCTCACTCACTAACTACACAACAGCTTCTGCCAGACTAGGGTGGAGCCAGCTCACCCCTAGCAACTTACATAGCAACCGAGCATGAGAGCTGGCTGATTAAAAGGTGTTCTCCGGGAACGATTTAAAATGGCCGAAAGCAACCTGTATTATCATATGAGCAGGACTGTTTGTCTCCACGTGCAGTGTTTCCTAAGGGGTGAGGGGGCATGGCCTCGCTGCATACCACGCTCCTGCACTTGCATATACCACACATTGGCATGCATTCCTGTCAGGCTGCTCAGCCATGATGGCATATTGTAGACACAATCACACCATCATCAGGCAGCTCTGCAAGTGGTGGCAACCAGTCCTGCTAAATCATTCCCAGAGAACTTCGAACTGTTTCTCTCCCTTGGGAAGGGAATACACAAGCCAATTACATCAACTCTTTTTGCAGTTGGCTGACAGCACACTGCATAAATGTTTCCCAAAAATATACAAATTAGAGCGCAAGTGTACTGAGGGCGGTTCCTATCTATTACTATCCACCACAGCTCCTCCTCTCTACTTCCCTGGACACTACCTCTTCTACCTGTATGCCTTGCACGGTCCATAAAGTAAAAGGGGGAGTGTCCAGGGAAGCAACCAGGAGGAGCTAAGGTTCACCAAGTGGTACTTAATACTTAATTTGCATATTTCTAAAATTACTTCTCTCTCCTAAACACAGCATGGGATCGGGGGGGGGGGGGGGGGGAAGTATGGTTTTGATGAGCAGGCTCAGCCCTACTAGGCATTATACATGGTTTAATATGGTTGGTCCTTCTGACAGATGCCCTTTAAATAATGGATATTTGGCTTTGCAATTTTCCCTTGTCATGTCCCAAGGCTTGATAAAAAGTTGGATTTTGAGTCATTGGGAGCCACTTCCACAAGGTGGCGCTAACAAGATGGTTCTCTTTCCTTGGGAGATAACTCTTTGCATATTGTTTTCCCATGGAGCATAGCCAATAAGTCTTGATCCAAAGATGATCTCTTTAAGGAGAGTCAGTACCCTACCTAAGCAAAACCCTTAGCTGATATTGTTTGGACAAGATGGGGGAAGGTTAAAGGCTACGTACACCTTTGGGGGCAATTTTTTTTTGACTGCATTTTACTTATTTGGGGCTAAAAATCATTTTTTTAAACTTGCCTTTATTAAAAAGATTCAGCTGTTCTGTCACAAAGGGTTAACTGTCTAGCTGTGTGAATCGTACTTTCACTTTGTGCCGGTCATTTAATAACCCTTATCTGTAAATTACTAATATAAAAAAAAAAAAAAGAAAAAACGCTTATTTGAGCCACATTTTTAACAGTAAGATAAGAATTGAGCTATAACGAGTGTTTATTAGCTCAGAGATCAGAGATGAGGAACCGCCTGACGGAACACAGTAAAAATACAGAGCCTGCTACAACAGAATCTCAAGGCTGTACAGAGAAATTGGCTCAACATTTTTAACAAAGACCAACTGAAAAAAGGTTTTTTTTTTAACTCAAAATGCGTACAATTCAGTAATATTAAAATATTGTCCCCAAAGGTCTACACAGTCTTTAAACTAATATTATATGCACAAGTGTCTTTCTAATGAATCACTGATTATTTCGAGACTAGACTGCCAGAGTGAGATTCACTCTTTATTAGACACAGGAGGCCCCCCTCAATGACATACATATACCCTAAAATAGGGCGTATAAAAATTGTATAATGGATTATTTTATTGAGACAACCCCTTTCATGGCAGTCCACATCTTGCCTTTCTATATATACCCTAGTAACGAGCTGTGTATTGCAACAACTATTACTACGTTTCTTACTTCATATCACTGTGCGGTCCTCAGCTCAACAATATATTTTACCAATTTCCGCAGTTACTTTAGCATTCAGTAAATATTTCATTACCCACTATCCCCGAAAGCTTAACTTCAAACATACAAGGAACAAAATCCCCAGACCGAACAAATTTCAAGGTCTACTTACATATGCAAATTCTCTTAATGAATGCTGAAGTTGTACAAAGCAATTAAATTACACGCTTTACTCATTCTAAAGGTAACATTCAAGTCACATCGGACGTGACAAATAATTGAGCATAATGAGTGGGAAACTATTAGTTATAACAGTGGCGGACTTAATTGATAGGTTTGTTTCTATCAGAATGGGATTATATTCCACAGGAGTAATTACTTCTCGCCAGGAATTACTTCTATCCATTAATACATAAAAGGGGAATGATTGTAATCGCGCTGTGAAGATTCCTCTCCCTCAGGATACAAAGATTTCTATTTCACATAATCAGGTTACAAACCCATGCCGAATGGACGCTGCACAGAGAGTTTTCCAATTCAGCTGGTTATCAAAAAGTTTACACAACACCATTTCAAGGACTACTTAAAAACAAGCTCATTATAGCTGATGGATAAGGAATGCATATGGGCATATATAAAACCCTGGGGGAGCTTTAGACAAACCAAAATAATAAAGGGTGACCTTCTTAATACAATAGATACTTCATGTAAAATATTAGCCCATAATAAGGTATCAATTAGAATAAAAGTGATGCACGACGTGCTCAGAATAAAAAGCAACAGTCTTAGCATGGGGCGTCCTGTAGTCTAGTGGTGACTGGAAGGGTGAGGAGGGGAGGGGGGGGGGGGTCCAATGCTGGGTCTCTTCCCCTAGAGTCCATACAATAAGCCCTTACTACCGGTAAGCATGTAGCGAAAGATACTGGAAAAAATGTGGTGGGGCCTCCATCATAGTGCGTGTGGCAGCAAACTGGTCGGTGTCCAGGTAGCCCTATTTACCATATCTGGACCACCGATAATCCCACCCACTCTAGGCACGTGACGAGTCATGTGATTCAAAACCTCTTTCCTGGTAACTGCCCTTTGTAAATGTGTTGTTGATCACCCAGTGAACCAGCAAATGATTTTTCATTGGAGGGAATGATTGTTGGTGTGGCACCCAAAATCATTGTTTCTACTCAGTAGAAACAACTAATCTGTATGGGGACTATTGATCGCAGTACTGATCATTTTTCCCCATATACAAAAGATCATTGATGTTACTGCCGTCAAGTAATATATTTGACTTTGGGCTAATTCTAAGGTTATTATCCTGGCAGTTCCTTATTTACACCCTTAAATCCTTATAAAGGGATCTTGACTTCGCTGAAAGGATGCCACAGGCTGCTACCTCCTGAATTAGTCTCTGTATGGTTGGCAGCTGACCCAAGGGGGTCAGAGACACCAGTGCAAGGCACAGAGGGATCAGGCAGAATAGTAGTCAGGATCTAGCCAAGATCAGGTCTGGTGAAGTACGTGCAATACGATAAATGGTCTGAGGTCAGGACAGGAGTTGAAGGCACTCACTGAGGCATGTATAGTGGCTGAGGGTCAGACTGTAAACATTTACATTGATTGCCGATATGCTTTTGGCATAGCACATGACTATGGTCCCATTTGGAGAAGCAGGGACTTTGTGGGATCCTCGCGTAAGCCTATCAAAAATGAAGAATCTGTAGCTCAGTTATTTAGAGCATTAGAATTGCCTAAGATGGTGGCCATTGTCAAGGTACAGGCCTACACCAAAGAGCAAACAAAGGAGGCTGAAGGGAACCATAGGGCAGATGATGCTGCCAAGCAGGCTGCTTTGTTACCTCCTCCCGTAATGGCACATACTGTGGACACAGTTCCGCAAAAAGGGGAGGTGGATCTAACCCTCCTCCAGAAGTTGCAGAAACAAGTTCCTAAATCAGAAGAGGAAGAGTGGGTAAGAAGAAAGGCCGAGAAGAATCAGGAAGGTTTGTATGCCATAGATGCTAAACTGTGCCTTCCAAGAGTACTGTACCCCATGATGTGTGTCCTATCACATGGCCTTACCCACCAGTCCAAGGAAGTAATGGTAAGTTTGGTATCTAATTTACGCATTTGCTCGTGACGGGCCGGCCGCCATCTTGCTTGAAAATATGGAGCAAAATCTCGCGCAAGAGTACGTTATCACGCTGGGACGTCATACATCACCGCGCACGAGATCTAAAATCAAGATGGAGGCTGGTGGTCCGTCGAGAGCAAGTTAAGGAGGTAAGTGAATTTTTTAGTTTTTTACACTATTTCCGGTTACACTATTTCCAAAAGGAAATTTGGTTTCGAGGCGAATCGAATTTATCCTGAAATTTATCCTGAAATTCGAATCGAATTCAATTTTGTGGGATTCGATTCGCTCATCTCTATTAATAGCCATGCAGCACCTTCAATACCCCATGGCCATTAGCAATGCAGACCGCGACGCGACCATGCTGTGTGGTCGTACCCTAAAGGAGCCTATGATTGGGAACAAAAAACTTTTGTCTCTGATCATTGCTTCGTGTAAACTTGTACCAGATCGCTTGGCAAACAAGCAAACACTGGTTTGCCAGGTAATCCCACCTTTTATGTTACATTAAAAATCATAATTTTTTAAATAGGGGATATGCTGGTAGCACATGAAAACTGTCCCCATACCGAAGATAATTGCCACATGTAAAGGCAGGTAATGCGCAGCAAACAACATGCTGTTATCATCAATTGGACCCTAAGGCTGTTTTAACATTTATCTGATCAATATCACATATACACTATAGGGAGAAAAATATTGGGACACATTGAACTCAGGTATTTCATTCAGCGCCATTGCCACAGGTGTATAAAATCCATCCCCTATGCAGTCTGCCTTAACAGACATTTGTGAAAGAATGGGTCACTCTAAAGATCTGTCTGAATTCCTGTAATAGGATGTCACCACTGGCACAAGATACTTTTTGAAATGTCTTCTCTCCTGGATATTCCACCATCACCTGTGAGTTGTATGATTGCAAAGTGGAAGCGTTCAGGAACCACAGCAACTCAGCCACAAAGTGTAGACCACGTAAAGTTACAGAGCGGGGTCGCTGAGTGCTGAGGCGCATAGTGCATAAAAGTCACCAATGCTCTGCAAAGTCTAAATCTCCTCTGGTACTAACATCTGCAGAAAAATTGTGATGTCCCGGGAGCTTCATGGCATGGGTTTTCATGGCCGAGCAGCTGCATGCAAACTTTACATCACCAAGTGTAGCACCCTAGAGTGATGTTACCACTACTGCACCCTGCTACTATCTGTAATGGGCTAATATACTGTCATCTTATGTATATCTGTCCTATACCCTGTGCATTCCTAATCTTTTTGCAACTGTTTTGTTCATGTAATGTGCCTGGTTCACCAGCAGGTGGCAGCAAACACAGCAGAGCTATCTTAGATAGAATGGAACTTACCATTCCATTCTAAATCCCCCCCCCCCCCCCTCTAGAGAGAAGTGGGCTAGTCCTACTTCCTGCAGGAAGGGTGGGACCAGTTAGTTCCAGTTTATGTCTTCCCTAGACAGGGGAAGGGTGTGCAAGCGCACTTCTCTGCTGGACGTGCCCACGCCAGCCAAAGCACCCTGAACTGTGCTGGCCATGGAGGCCAAAGCTTAGAACCTCAGGAGCCAGGAGGAAAGTTCTCTGGCATAATCTAGAGTCAGACTACAAAGAAGAAGTGCAGCATAAAGAAGAAGCTGAGTTATACAGCCAGCCTATCAGTACAGTTAGAGAGAAAGAGAGATATAGAAGAGTTGAGTTTGCCTGCCAGTTTTATGCTAAAGCCTGCTGAAACCAAGACAAAGCCTGAAAACTGTTTGGAGAAACGTTTATTCAAGTAAAGCCGCCATTGAACTTCATCTCAAGGTCTAGAATCAAGTTATTTCTTCAAATCCTTCAATTATTCACCCTATTTATTGCTTCGGAGCCATAGCCTGGGGTCCAGCTGCATCCATGTAGGAGCACCGTGAGGAGCACATAAAGAGACATTTTAGGCCACAACATACCACTCTGCATTTCCTACACTAGGACGCGACAGAGGGCCCTGGGGGAGGCTGCCTGTTGCACAAGCACAATGCTCAGTCTGATGGAGTGGTGTAAAGTACGCCGCCACTGGACTCTGGAGCAGTGGAAACGTGTCCTGTGGAGTGACCAATCACACTTCTGGTGGTCTGATGGTCTGGGTTTGGCAAAAGGCAGGAGAATGTTACCTACCTGACTGCATTGTGCCAGCTGTAAAGTGTGGTGGAGGAGGAAAAATTTTATGGTGTGTTTTTCAGGGACCCTTTAGTTCCAGTGAAGGGGAATCTGTTTGGGGAAGATCCTTTCCTTTTCCAGCATGACAGTGCCCCAGTGCTCAAAGCAAGGCCCATAAGGGAATGGTCGGGTGAGTTTGGCTTGGAAGAAATGGCCCACACAGAGCACTGTCCTCAACCTCATCCAACACCTTTCGGATGAACTACAATGGAGATTGTGAGCCAGGCCTTCTCACTCAACATCAGTGTCTGACCTCATAAATGCTCTTCTAGATGAACCAACACAAGTTCCTACAGACACAATCCAAAATCTTGTAGAAAGCCTTTTCAAAAGAGCAGAAGGGGGACCAAGTCCATATGAATGCCTAAGGATTTAGAATGGGATGTCCTGTAGGCCCCAATCATTTTCTCCATGTAGTGTATCTATTCATAGATCGATATCCATCTGTTTTAACTTCTCTGAGATATCTCCTTCCTATCTGAAAGTGCTGACAGAGGCTGCATATTTCACTGCACCAGGCAGGGATGGGTCAGGTGGAGGAGTTTGAGAACGGTCACAAGAGGGGGGGGGGCTGAATATTTGTTCTAGTTATTTTATCACAGGGGGGGATGCCACTGATTTCCTGTAGAGAATTTGAGAGGATTTATTTTTAGGTAGTTTGCTGTAATCATCTGGAAAGAAAAATATTTTTTTTAGCAAATATGAGGCTAAATGTAATTATAGATAAAAGCAATTTATCATTACCAAGTCTTAGTAACTAGGAGTGCAGCACTGAAGGAGTGGAAGCTCTCTGGGCCAAACACTGTTCAGCGTCCCCCTCCTCTTTTATTAAAAATAAAAGGGTCAAAAGTTCCACAAAAAAAAATAAAAAAAAAATAAATAAAGCTACAGATACGACATGGAAATTACACAACAATTACAATATAAGACCGCATATAGTCAAACAATCATAATGCTGTAAACATGTACAGAGAGCAAAGCTAGCAGTTTCTGAATAGTACTACTACACACTGCTCATATAAAACCGCTACGTACCGACTAAATAACAGTGGGACAGATGCACTAATGAGCTATAATTCTGGCACATTTGACTTGCACCAAATTTATTAAACACTTTATTACAATGGCGTGGCTAAGTGATGGCGGGGAGGGGCTTAGTGATGGAGGGGAGGGGCTCAGTGGGTAAGGGTAAGGCTAACATGCACCCACATGCACAAAAACTTGGTACAAACCAAGTCAACTAATAGGTTGCATAAACTTATAATACTACCCAAATAACTAGTAGTAGTAAACTTATTATTGCTAATATAGAGCTCCATGACAGAATGCAGTGTGCAAATAATGCCGCCAACACCCGGAGCCAAATAAAAACTGCCATATACTGCCCAAATAACAGGTCATATGAATTCTGTCTATTGATGCTGATGTGGCAGGAACTTGTAATAAGCCCATGCTATGACTATGCTTTGATGAATTGTTTCTGAGGGCTCCGAGATTGGGGTCAGGCCGGGTTCACATTTGCGTTTTGGTTATCGTTATGCAACGGATTCGTTGTAATAATGGAAAATAACGGAAGCCATGAGTTCCCTTTTTATAACGGATCTGTTTCAAATATACATTAACATAAACGGATCAGTTCCTTTCCGTTATTATCCTGTTCCGTTTCTTTCCGTTATTAGGTTTCAAACGGAAACCAAAACGCTGATGTGAATTCACCCTTACACTGGTTATGCAAAGTGGTGATGGCTGCCTAAAATGTTACGAAGAGTGTTATAGCGGTTTTTCAAATTGGTGGAAATGCCTGAAAATAAGAGATCATATTGACAACACCTCGTTACCGTCATCAGATGCTACATACGCAGGAGGCGACTGAAAGTGGTCATACTACATGAAAAATCAGTGGAGTAGATTTAATAAATCAATTAGAGCACTCTGGCATACATACCACCCCCCCCCCAAAAAAAAAAAAAAAAGGGTCATGGCCTGTTACAAAGGGGAACGAATTTAGGAAGCCAAATTCTTACACAAATTGAGCCAATTATTTGGCTATGACACTAATCAGTGTAAAGAGCATCGACTATATTATCCAGCATCACACATCACCGCCGACAGTCGCCGGCTTTGTTAACATGAGCAAAGATAAAATACTTAGGAGTTACGTGAAGTATCGTGATGATCTTGATTTGGTTTTCAAATGCAAGGCAACTTATTCATGTACCGTATTTTTCGTCCCATAAGACACACTTTTTCCCCCCAAAAGTGGGAGGAAAATGCCCCTGCGTCTTATGGGGCGAATGCTGCCATTTTACATTGCAGACTGCGATGTATCAGCTGGACGGGGTAGGGAGGAGGGGCCGGTGTCATGCAAATGCGGCGGGCCGGTGTGGTCACTGTACTCCGGCCCCGCCGCTCACTCACTGCTTTATTGCTTAAACATTTTATAATAATAGCTTTAATTGACGTTTCGATCTCCAGCCCCATCTGTACTACCGTACTTACTAAATGTCCTGTAGCAGGCAGAGCAGGGCGGGTGGCCGGCACTCACTGACGTTACGTGCCTGCGCCGGCTACTTCATTCATAAAGTAGGCGGCGCAGGCACGTCACGTGACATCAGTGAGTTCGTCACGTGACATCAGTGGACATTTAGTAAGTACGGTAGTACAGATGGGGCTGGAGATCGGAACGTCAATTAAAGCTATTATTATAAAATGTTTAGGCATTAAGGAATGAGTGAGCGTGGGGCCGAAGTACAGTGACCGCACCGCCCCGCCGCATTTGCATGAAACCGTAATAGTCTGCCATCCACGATCCACAGATCCCTCCAAAACAGTGGCGTCCGCCACAGATCCCCTCCAAAGCAGTGCGTCATCCCACAGATCCCCTCCAAACAGTGGCGTCATCCACAGATCCCCTCCAAAACAGTGCGTCATCCACAGATCCCCTCCAAAACAGTGCGTCATCCACAGATCCCCTCCAAAACAGTGCGTCATCCACAGATCCCCTCCAAAACAGTGCGTCATCCACAGATCCCCTCCAAAACAGTGCGTCATCCACAGATCCCCTCCAAAACAGTGCGTCATCCACAGATCCCCTCCAAAACAGTGCGTCATCCACAGATCCCCTCCATAACAGTGCGTCATCCACAGATCCCCTCCATAACAGTGCGTCATCCACAGATCCCCCATAACAGTGCGTCATCCACAGATCCCCTCCAAAACAGTGCGTCATCCACAGATCCCCTCCAAAACAGTGCGTCATCCACAGATCCCCTCCAAAACAGTGCGTCATCCACAGATCCCCTCCATAACAGTGCGTCATCCACAGATCCCCTCCATAACAGTGCGTCATCCACAGATCCCCCATAATAGTGTCATGCACAGACCACCATTAGTTCAAAACCCACCAAAAGCACACCTTTTGGTTAAAACTATTTTTTTTCTTATTTTCCTCCTCAAAAACCTAGGTGCGTCTTATGGGCCGGTGCGTCTTATAGGGCGAAAAATACGGTATATGTGACGTTTCGGTCCTACATGGACCTTTTAAACACTAGTTGCCATAAGAAGAAAAGATGGAAAAAGTGGTTTGAGGAAGGTGACTTGTCACCATGTGGTCTCCGGGTCTCCATTCTGTCACAAAGGGTAAACTGTTTTTCTAGCTCTGTGGTCCTTTCACTTTGTGCCAGTCAGCTAATAACCCCTATCTCTAAACTACTGAGAGGACATAAGCACTTTTAGTAAGACAAGAACTGAGCTATAATGAGTGTCTATAAGGTCAGAGAGCAGAGATAAGGAGTCTGTCAGCTCCTGGTCTGACTGAAAATCCAAAGGGTGCTACTAGAGCATGTCGGCTCTGTACAGAAAAAAGGACACCATATTTTTAAATAAAGACTAATTAAAAAAATGATTATTCTTTTTTTAGCTTAAAGGGGTTATCCAAGACTACAAAAAGTCCTCCATATGCCGGGCCCTTCACACTGAATATACTTACCTGGCTCCCCGCACTGCCGCTGCTTCTTGATGAAAACATTCGATGTCGGGGGGGAGCAGCCAATGGCAGGCGGGGATGGGGGGGGGGGCGAGCCTCCCTAGCGTCACCCGCAATGCTAGGTAGGCTTATCCCCGTCCCCGCCTGCCAGTCTAGACTTTTTTATTTTAAATTGCCCATATCCAGACACATAGACAGGTATTCGTGCAGGAACAACGCATTTCAGATCCTTCAGTAATAATTCGAAAACAGTGCAACATAAATGACTCCAGTGCCTGTTATCTAATGTTATATTTTGTGAACTGTGATAAATAGTGCAATAATTGGGGGAAAATAATGCTTTTCATATCCTTATGTCTGTATTTTGCTAATCTAAGGGGCATTTTGAAGCATTAGCTGGATTCACTGAGGATATATGTAAGGGGGCAAATACTTTTTTCAGACCCATATGTCTAGATTTTTGAAGCTAAGGGCATTTTGAAGCATCAGCTGGATACTTTCGTTCACTTTGCATAAACTTGCTGAGTAAACACAAGTGCCGCCATGAATTAGAAGTGTCACCTGGCTTCCCTACAGCACTCAATATTCATCCTCTCAGGCGGCTTTCCAGCACTTAAAAATATTCCCTAGGACTTTTTGCGGTTGCACAATGCACTTCTATCTAACTTATACACAGGACACTACACTGGGCATGACCGTCATACTATAACTACTACTTTCAGTGCAGATATAAACCACTACAACCTCCAACATCAACTAGACATGACCATCATGACGTAGTCTATAATACCGTATACATAAAGTACACATAAGAAAAGCTATTAGAGTGGCTGTATATCTAACTAGAAATAACACATCACTTGAGCGAACTATTTACCGGTACACTAAGCAGCACCACTCAATGTCAAGCGGCAGCTGCAAAAGCAGGCAAGATTTAAAGGGAGTGTGTCAACTATTTTATTTTTCTGCCAGTTAAAACCAGATAGCTACACACATCCCATTTTTCTAATCTGTTTCTATTTTCTGATTGTAGATTTCTTTATTCCGATTCCTGAACATGGTTATAGGGGTGGCCATCATTCCTGACCTGCCTTACAGCAGCCTCCATTGACCACAGACACAATGGACAGGGGTGGACCTCATTGTACTGTACAGGGAGGAGGAGTAGATAAGCTGTGAACATCCCTATAGTGAATTGTGGATCCTGTGTTATCTAGCTATATATCTATAGGTGATATCTGTCATTGTAATTCCATCTGTGATGACAATGAGATGACTGATGAAAAGTGATCGGTGCCAAAACTAAGAAAGTGGCGCCTATTATTAGGCCTAGTAGGCAGAGGAAAAACTGCAGGGTTTTAGTATTTTTTTTTTACATATATAGTGACATGGAAAACTCTTTAGGAATACTGTAGGTTTAATACAAAAACTTGATTTAAAATATAGGTCATAGTCTGATGACACATTTAAAGGGGTTATCCCATGAATAAGGTGAAAAAGAAAGACCTACATAATCTAGTGCAGGCATCCTCAAACTGCAGCCCTCCAGCTGTTGTAAAACTACAACTCCCACAATGCCCTGCTGTAGTCCGATACCTGTAGGCTGTTCGGGCATGCTGGGAGTTTTGCAACAGCTGGAGGGCTGCAGTTTGAGGATGCCTGATCTAGTGCATGACAGTCTCTCCAGCCCTGTACCTCACATGGATCCAGAGATCTTCCCATTCATTGCTCCAATAGCTGAGCTAGATTTATTTCAAGCCGGGAGCTCGGGGATGTGTCCTTTCTGCTGCAGCTGATGGCTGTTGAAGGATGGAACCGAGCGTTGATGTCAACCTCAGTGAGCTGGACAGAGAATTTACAAAAAGAGCAAACAGCAGGTGGCGCTCTACAGATAGCCTCTGTGCTATTCACTGAAATCTATACAAAATGTTTAATTACATGCAGTTACAAAAGTATTCAGAACCAGGTGCTGGTTTGCAAAATGCAGACTAATTTTTCATGGGACGACCCCTAGTGCGTATATAAAGAGAGCTAAAAATGTAAAAAAAAATTAAAAAAAAAATGCTCTCCTCTATAAACCCCCTAGTCACCTCATTCTGAATATGGGGTTTAGTTTTGGCCTCCACACTTAATCTGGCAATGGGAGGCTGGAAAAATTGGATTAAGATGCCTTAGAGGTGGAATTATTAACATACAAATATATACACAAGTTCAGTAAAAAGAATCGGCACCTGATTCACTCCAAGAACTGTACAAAGAACCTTCTTTACAGGTTTAGGAAAACCAATTCAATATCAAGATAGGAAAGGGTTCTTTACAGTCAGAGCAGTCAAGCTTTAAAATGTCCGACCCCAGTAGGTAGCAATAGCCGATACTATGTCAGAATTCCATGGATGAGGTTTAATTGATCCAGGGAAATTTTTCGACAGCCATGTGAGGTCAGGAAGGCGACCATTTTCCCCGACCCCTATGGGGCAAAATTGTCTGTAGTTGGCCATGGCGAGAAGGTTTTGTGTTTATCCTTCAGACCTTTTTGGACATGTGTCTTTTTTTCATCAAGTAAACGATAACTTCCGACATGATCTCACCGCTGATCACGTATCCAACAGGCACAGTGCTTCATTTTCTAAAGGGCTTTCCAGGATTTTTCTATTGCTGGTTTATCCTCAGACTATAGATCATCAATATTAGGTTGGTGGGCGTCCAACTCCCAACACC
The DNA here is from genome assembly GCF_014858855.1 of Bufo gargarizans. NCBI lineage: Eukaryota > Metazoa > Chordata > Amphibia > Anura > Bufonidae > Bufo > Bufo gargarizans. The sequence continues at coordinate 440,695,556 of NC_058084.1, forward strand.
CCGCCGAGCAGTTGTCTTAGGGTATATTCCGTCGCCGGAACTGCCTGCCGGATCTGGAAATCCGGACGCAAACAAATGCATTTGTGAAACAGATCTAGATGCGGATACGTCTCACAAATGCATTGCAATACCGGATCCGTCTTTCCGGTTGTCATCCGGAAAAAAACGGATCCGGTATTTATTATTTTCACATTATTAAATGTCTGCGCATGCGCAGACCGCAAAACCAGGTCCGTTTTGCTGGAAGACTTAATGCCGGATCCGGCACTAATACACTTCAATGGAAATTAATGCCAGATCCGGCATTCCGGCAAGTGATCAGGATTTTTTGGCCGGAGAGAAAACTGCAGCATGCTGCGGTATTTTCTCCGGCAAAAAAACAAAACGCAAGAGGGACTGAACTGATGCATCCTGAACGGATTGCTCTCCATTCAGAATGCATTAGGGTAAAACCGATCCGTTTTTTCCGGTATTGAGCCCCTAGGACGGAACTTAATACCGGAAAACAAAAACGCTAGTGTGAAAGTACCTTAAGGAGGCCACGGCCCTCTGTGAGCACCTAGGTCTTTTCATAGGCCATGTGATGTCATATTCGTCGGTCACGTGGTCTAGACGCTGCTCAGTCCCATGACTGAGCAGCCGCTATCAAATGGACCACGCTGTGCTTGGCGAGGAGGGCGCAAAGCTACGGGGCTTCCTCAAACAGTGATGCCGAAAGTTGACCCCTGCAGATCTCATATTGATGACCATCAGTATGAAAATCCCTTTAAGTTTTTACAGAAGAGCATCTTCCAAGTTTAGAGTTGTTGGGGGGGTGCCCTCATTTGTGCAAGTTTTGACGCATTTGTTGTTCTTTTATTAGCCAGCCCGATAAGAAGGCAGCAAACTTATAGAAACTGAGCCTTCAGTGGAGGAAGCAGCACTCTCATCATCATCATCATCATCAAGGCCGTTCTCGTCTCAGCGTGATGCATGCTGCTTCATTATCACTTTGCCACCATTCATAGCCGACGTTCTGATCGCTGCCGGTGTGAGGTCCTTGTAGCTGACATCTCCACGGCTCAGCGGTACCCCTGCCGTCTGCCGTCAATATGTGATGATTGCACTTATTTCCTAGACAAGTCATTTCTGCATTGCTTTCAGTCACTCGGATGAAAAGCTTCCCCCCCCCCCTCCTTCCCCAGCCATAGGTGACATTGCACAAGAGATTAGAAGCCATTTACACAACTGTGCACACACAGCAGTGGACATCGCGGGGGGTGGGGGGCCCATTCTCTCATTTCCAGTGCCCTGATCTTTCACACTGGCGTTTTGGCGTTCCGTTTCTGAGATCAGTCATGGGTTTTCAACAAGCTCGTCCAAAACGGATCAGTTTTGCCCTAATGCATTCTGAATGGAAAAAGGATCCGCTCGGAATGCCTCAGTTTGCCTCCGTTCCGCTTTGCAACGTTTTGGTGTCCGTCTGACGAAACTGAGCCAAACGGATCCATTCTGAACGGACGCATGCAGTTGTATTATCTGAACGGATCTGCACCAAACTGCCAGTGTGAAAGTAGTTGTTCCCCTCCGCCGTCCAGTACGCGTCCGTCGCCTCCCTACGGTATGAAGAAATTGCTAATTGCAAGCATTCCAGCAGCAGTCACTCCTCAAGTGCTCAGGTATTCTCTCCTCTGGCATCGTCCTTAACCCTTTCAGTTAAAACACGCTGTGCCCATCGCGTGCAACTTTAAAGACGCAGCAGAGCTGAGCTTGTCATCTGGCACCAAGCATGCATCGGTTTATCCTTGTTTTTTTTACATAGGACAAGCAGCAACACGGCTGCAAAGAGTTAAATCTTGCCAAATCCTGCTCTGCTGCGTCGGTACAGCTCTGCACCCCCTGGTGGGCACCTGCGCCCTGCACCCCGATGGGCACCTGCACCCCCCGTAACTAGTTCCACAGGGCAGCAAAGTGGACGTCGTCTTGTCCCATCTCTCTGCGTCGTCTGAACAAGACCCTCAAACCTCCGGAGTTATTACCTTGTCCAAGCAGTTGACTTTTTCCGTGGGATACACGACTCTGCCACAGCGGGCACACTGGGGGTTCATTTTCTGTTAGAAGAACGGCAATGCAAAGTACAAGCCGGAGGGGGAACGAGAAGAAAGCGCCCCCCGGGGTGATGGCGGCTGTCAGTTGGCAGGCAGTGCGAGCGCCGATCAGCTGGAGGATGAATACATCACACTGCAGTCCCAAGGCAGATGTGTGTGCGACTGTGTGCAGCCTCAGAGCTCCCTCCCCGTCAGCCCTGCCTTTTTTTTTTTTTTCATGTTTTTTTTTCTCCCCATTGCTTTATTGAAATGCACAACTTACAAATGAAACACACACAGGCTGATACAAGGTTATGTTCAGACACGTCAGATTTGGTGCAGAATTGTCTGCAGTTGTCCTGTTCATCCGAAGGGCGTTTGCAGAAATCCGTGCACAGGCTGCCAAAACCCAATTCAGGTGCATGCAATGGAATGTCTGCACCCAATCTGCCCCATTTTTGGGTGTCTCTATACGTTTTACAAGCGTTGCTCACTTCCTCAGGATAGGTCATCATTATCAGATCGGCGGGGGTCTGGTCAGGTAGCCTCCACATTCCCCTGAGAGTCGGTGTTCTGTCAGAAAACCTTGCCTTACCCCCACGTGACATCTGGGGGCGCAGTACCACGGCACGGCGCCTCCGCGCAAGCGAGGTACCAGGGCATGGGTAAGTTAAAATTACAGTGAGCGGTGACTCATGGACACCGCTCGTGCGCTCTCAGGGGTAAGGAGATGTGAGGAGTCTTTTGTCTTGTTAAATCTCCTTACCCTCACACTGCGCCCGCGCGGATTGTAAAATCTCCTTACCCTCACTACACAGCGCGCTTCAGATTCATTACTGGCTGGTATCAATCCGCACATGCGCAGTGTGAGGGTAAGGAGATTTAACAAGACAAAAGACTGTCAGATCTCCTTACCCCTGAGAGCGCACGCGCGGTGTCCATGAGTCACCGCCCACTGTAATTTTACCTTACCCATGCCATGGTTCTGAGCTTGCGCGAAGGCACCGTGCCGTGGTACTGCGCTTGCGCGGAGGCGCACACCCCCGGAAGTCACATGGGGTAAGGGAATCTCACGGTTTAAGGTTTTCTGACAGCACAGCTTTCCAAGCACAGCGCCGTACATCATATAGTGGCAGTGCTTGGTATGGCAGCCCAGCCCCTTTCACTTCAGTGGGGCTAAGCCGTAACTAGACCATGCGACCAATGTACGGTGACGTCACATGGCCTAGGAAGAGGCCGCGGAGCTCACTGCGTGAGCCGTCTCCTCATACAGCTGATCGTCGGGGTGTCGGACCCCCACCGATCTGATATTGATGACCTATCCTGGGGATAGGTCATCAACATTTCTTACCGGATAAACCCTTCAAACAAATGCCAAATCGCAAAAAACACAGATTAAGTTATTTTCATATCCCCATAGAATGCCAGGAATCGGCATGGAGAAAATCGGTGCATGTAACAGTCATTGGAATCTGAAGGGCAGGCAGCAGTATCCAGCAATGCCAGATCCGGAAAACTCCAGCAGGTTGTCCTACGCTGGAATTGTGGGGACGGCATCACTGTAGCTACTGTGCATGCGCCGGCCAACTGCGCAAAACCAGCAGCAAGGAGGCGGACCAGAGGCGCAGTAGCTACAGTGATGCCGTGCCCTCAATGGGCATCGCAGTGCGCTTGCCCCGACCCAGCGAGGGAGAGAAGGAGGACGCAAGGGAAGAGAAGGGCAGGCAGAGGCTGGGGCGGGGATATTAACACAAGAGGCAGAGCAGTCTGGGCTCCAACGAAGTGAACGCCGCCCCAGGACACTTGCGAGCCCTCATTTACCTACGAAATAGAAGTCCGTTTTTGCCTCGGGTGAACTTCACAAGAACCAACAAAGGTACCATTTGAATCATCTACACTTATGCTACAGCGCTATGTAAGCGGTCTAATAATGTCCAAATGTGGTGACAGACTCCCTTTTATAATGCAGAGTATCCAATGAAGGTGTTAATATTGTATAGATTATTAATAATACAAATTTTATAAACAATAGAAACAGGCAGTTGATACATTAAAGGGGTTGTCCCGCAAAAATATTCTACAGTTTCCAAATCAGAAGCAGGACCTGAATGTTTTTGTAATTGCATGTAATCAAAAATTTTGAATACCCACCGAGTTATCCAATGAAATCTATCTGTATAGCGCCACCTGCTGTTTGCTCTTTTTCAAATTTCTCTGTCCACTATTGAGGTGGACGCACATGCCCAGTTCCATCCTTCAGCTGTAGCACGCCCTCGAGCTGCCAGTTTGGCAATGAATGGGGAGATATCTGAATCCATGAGAGGTACAGGGCTGGTTTAAAAGTAACAACTGTAAACAGAAACACTATATATATAGATAGGTATACATACTCATACCATACATGTGTTATCTGCTAATATTATTATTAGCAGGATATCACAGGAGAGATTGGATGCAATATCCCCAACAAACTGTAGGTTGCATGATGATGCAGTCAGCTGCCTAGCCTTACAAATACTCCAGATAAGAAGGAGGGTATTGTGTTAGACAAATATAAAAGCATTAGGCTAATCCTACAGGAATGAAGTGATGTATGTTTAGATGACTTTGATGTGGGCAAATCCCCAGTAGGGTGTATTGTCTACACGTAGTATAATAGCGTTTTTTAGCACACCGCTCTTCACAGACTTAGTGCTTCATAAGAACGAGGAGTAAAAACAACACATGAAAGTGAGGAGATCTACAGGCATCAAAGACTACTCCGAGGAAGTACTATTTGTTCATTTGCCAAAATGTAGCATTTTCTCCATAGGTGGTCTGATTTATTGTAAAGTTAATAGGCTCTCAAAGTATAAGATGCATGTATTATGTATAATACACCCTATAATACTGTTGCCATACAGTCTGTTGACTCCCCTTAATGCACCTCTAAACCCTCTTTAATTATGCCTCTGCTTGCCCTGGTTCCATGCTGTATACTCCATAACGTCCATTTTAATTTTTTCATCAATGTAGCCAAATGAGGGCTAGTTTTTAATCGCACCATTTTGGGGTACATATGCAGCAAGCCCCTGAGGAGCCAGTGCAGAGGATGGGAGTGGTAGTGGCCCTGTTGAGATGCTGTGCCATGGTGTACTCTCTCAGGCCGTTGCTCCGTGAGGATTGGTGCATTGAAAAGGTAGTTTGAAGAATCAGGCCAGAAGTAAATTTATGAAAGTTTCTCTTTAAAAATATAACTTGTGGCACATCCAGCAATATTAAATACAAAGTGCAGATTCAGGCTCCAGATGGTGGTTGGTTGTGTGGCACATAATTGGCACTAGCAGGCCCTTGTAGATATAGGTTTCCACTGGGATACAGGCTTGATGTTAGTCTGGCCTAGTGGTTGTTTAGATGATAGGTGTCCAAGCCATAGTTCCTCACCTGCAGCAGTGTCTGTAAAACTGTAATTTCACTGATCACTCTGCTGTCTTCGCACACTGATGCTTTCTGGAAACAGTGTTCTGGATTCTAATGGTCTCTATGGAGTGATGGTCTCACAGGAGAATTGGATAGCATTCCTAGGAGTAGGAGCTCAGGCATGTGCTTCCCTTTGCTGTCTGGACTGAACGTGCCCACTCCTAACAAGAGGAGAGGAACATGGTGGTTAGCCCTATTCCTGCCAACCATTGCCAACCATAACCTCATCTGTTGGAATTAAGGCATAACATGACATAACAATACATAATAAAACAATATAAAACATTTTCAGATACCCAAGGTTTGGGGTACTACACATATAACCCATTGATTAACTTTTATAACTCTTTCTGGGGAGGAATCGGGGGGGAAAAACAGCAATACCGTCATTGACTTTTTACGTGGTAAATTTTGCAATGTTCATTTTGCATCATAAATAGCATAACTTTACTCTCATGGTCAGTATGTTTACAGCGAGACCAAACACCTATAGTTTTTTTTTTATGTTTTACTACTTTTACACAATAAAAAGAAAATGGTTGTAACTGTGGCTACTGTGCGCCGCTGTTTCCCTGCTTACCATCACCAGCGGTGATCTGGGGCCAGTGCTTCCCATTCACCGCTGCAGTCCTGGGCTCTGTCTGTGTAGGTGCTGTGGTTCTGAGGATCCACTCCACAGTTTCCTCTCAGCCCTGGCCACAGCATGCTTGCTGCTGGTTTCTTGCAGCACTTCCTTAAGGGCCGGCGTGTGTCACTTCCTGGGTTTTGTGGCTTAGGGCATGTGACCTCGCTGACCTACCCTAGCCCTACTGTGCATATATAAGTGGCTCAGCCCCCTTCCCAGATGCCTCAGTGTCAAGGTCCTTGTGTTTTGCTAAAGATCCTGATACTCACGTGTGTTCCTGACTTGTACTTCGTTCCTAGATTCTGCTAACCGTCTGATCCCTGCCTGCTTGCCTTCACTCTCCTGTTGCAGACCCGGATTTCCTGACCTGCACCTGTGCCGCCTGCCCTTACCTTTTGCCTGTCTGACTACGCCTCTGCCTCATCCTTCGGTCCTGCACTGTTGCTCCTGGTAATGACTCCTTCTGCCTGACTACGCTTGTACTTCTGGTACCTTTCTCAGGTACCTTCGGGTCTGCCTGGACCTGCTGCCTCGTGTGCCTACCCTCCTCAAGAGGTAGCGACCTGGTGTTCCCCTCGGAAAAGTCTATCTCCACCATCAGGGGTACTGTGAAGAATTGAGGGGTTCACTTAGACAACGCCCTTAGGGGAGGTAGGACACGTGGCACCGTGGGTTCACACCCCCTGGTTCGTGACAATGCTTTTGCATTGCCAAATCCCACAACCAATAACTTTTTTTCTTTTTCTTTCTACAGAGCTGTGAGAGGCTATATTTTTGCAGGACAACTTGTAGTTTTTAATGGTATCAATTTGGAGTACATAACACTTTTTGATTGCTTTGAATTCCCTTTTTGTGGTAGTTATGCAAACAACAGTAATTCCGGTGTTCTTTGATGGCCCCCAGCTGCCGTGTACAGACATCAGCACCACATTCACAGGGTGCCTATGGCTGACAGAGGGAGTCACTCCCTCTAAACCACTTAAATGCTATGGTCGCTTTTGACTGCAGCATATAAGGGGCTAAACGGCCAGGATCAGAAGTTCTGCCGATGCGGACTGTTAGAGCAGCAGCCAAACTCCTGCTGTCAGCCGCACAGGAGACCGGTGCAGTGCTTAGTCTAAGCCACAGTAAAAAGGCAGTGGCCTAGAATAAGGCCAATTAACAACAACCATAGAAACACATATTGGAGGTCATTATGGTGATTATGAGTGCGACCTCCTGCACCAGGTCACAGGTGGCGTGACAACATAATCACACCGCCAGAGACCCGGAGCAGGAGATCTCAATACTGTTCGCGACTGCCTGTACCGTAGAACGGGGAGCCGTGGCAGCAGGCTGGAAAAGGATCACAGACAGCCGGACGGAGGTGAGAATTTTATTCATTTTTTTATTTATTAGTTGCAAAGACTACTGGGGGGCACCAAGGAAGAGAGGTTGGATTTATATTTTAATGGGGGCACTATATGTAAAGAGGCACTACTGGAGGGGCACAGTATATAAAAGGTACTACTGGGGGCACTATATGTAAAGAGACACTACTGGGGAGGCACAGTATGTAAAGAGGCACTACTGGGAGGCACTATATGTAAAGAGGCCACAACTGAGGGGCACTATATGAAGAGACCACAAGGGTGGGGGGACTTTGTTTAAAGAGGCCACAACTGGGGGGCATTATATGTGAAGAGGGTACTACTGGTGAAGAGGGCACTACTGGGGGCATTATATGTGAAGAGGCCACTACTGGGGGCATTATATGTGAAGGGGGCACAACTGAGGGCATTATATGTGAAGAGACCACTACTGGGGGCATTATATGTGAAGAGGGCACTACTAGAGTCATTATATGTTAAGGGGGTGTGAGATTGTAAAACAGCTCTTATTGCATGAACACTGTTATTTTGCTGTTTGGCCACAAGAGGCCGCTGTTTCCCCACACAGCTAAACAGACTGCTCACATTTAAACATTCATAGGAGGTGGAGCTGTGTGTCTAGAGCAGGGGTGCACAACATTTCCTGGTTGGGGGCCACATTGCCAGACTTAACCAATGACGAGGGCCGAAATTAAAATTTAAAGGTGTATTAACAACTGAAATATTGTACTTATGGCATATTGAACAGACATTTTATACCATTAATGTCTAGTTACACTTCCAGGACTCCCATCTAATGGGAGAAATACATGAAAAATACATGTGAGCAGCCACAAGACATAGGCATACATGTCTGTTACCAGATGGTTGGGGGCCGCACAGAATGGTATCAAGGGCCGCATGTGGCCCCCGGGCCGCAGGTTGTGCACCCCTGGTCTAGAGGAAGGAAGCTGGCGTCCATCTTAGTTGCAGACTAGGAAAGTGGGTAAGAGACAAATTCCATTAACATCCTAGCGTGGAGTCACTCTTGGGACATCCTAAAACATTTAATGTGAAAATGGCTTAATGTAGCTTAATGTACCATAATGTGCCTAAACCTCAATCAATTACCTTGAAACTTCGCACAGCCTAAGATCTCAGCTTCCTAAACCTATCCTGGAAGTTTCATGGATTTTGGCTACCCACAAGGCAAATGAGTGACATTAAGCTTGTTTTTTGGGGAGCTTATTGTGGCTTAACGTACCAAAAACAACTCAGATGTTAACCAATTTCCCCCAAACTTCCCGTCCTACTAGATTCTCTCTATGCCAACATATTCTGAAGATTTGGGGTAATTTGATAGAACATACCAAAAGTTATACACATGAAATTACTTTATTCCTTGTCGAAAACATTTAGCTTAAAGAGGACCTTTCATCGGCCAAACATTGCAAGATAATTATCAGGCTACATAGAGCGATGCCCAGGGATCTCACTGCACTTACTATTATCCCTGGGCGCCGCTCCGTTCGCCCGCTGTGTCCTCCGGTATCTTCACTGAATTGGTTCGACTAGGCAGAGTCTGCCCTCTTTCACCCTGAGTGTTCCTTCTCCCAGGCTGTAGCGCTGTCCAATCGCAGCGCAGAGCTCACAGCCTAGGAGACAAAAAAAAACTCTTTTTGCATGTCTCCACAGGTATTTTTGCCCATTCATCTTTAGCAATGAGCTACAAATCTTTCAGGTTGGAGGGTCTTCTTGCCATCACCCTGATCTTTAGCTCCCTCCACAGATTCTCAATTGGATTCAAGTCTGGACTCTGGCTGGGCCACTCCAAACGTTAATGTTGTTTTCTGCTAACCATTTCTTCACCACTTTTACTGTGTGTTTTGGGTCATTGTCATGCTGAAATGTCCACTGGTGCCCAAGGCCAAGTTTCTCTGCAGACTGCCTGATTTTGTCGTTGAGAATCCTCCTGTATTGCTCTTTTTTCATGGTGCCGTTTACTGTGATTAGGTTCCTGGTCCATGGGCTGAAACCCCCCCCCCCCCCCCCCCCCCAAAGCATTAGGTTCCCACCACCATGTTTGACAGTGGGGATGGTGTTCTTTCGGTTGAAGGCTTCTCCTTTTTTACGCCAAATGAAGGAAACATCATTGTGACCAAACAATTCAATTTTTGTTTCATCCGACCATAACACAGAAGACCAGAAGTCTTCTTCTTTGTCCAGATGAGCTTTTGCAAAGGCCAAGCAAGCTTTTGTGTGCCTTATTTGAAGAAGTGGCTTCCTCCTTAGTCTGCATTGTGCAGTGTCCGTTGGATTGTCTGCCTTGAGACATTGCCACCAGCAGAGCCCAGATTCATCAGGATGGCCTTGGTGGTGATCCTTGGATTCTTTTTCACCTCTCTAACTATCCTCCTGGCCAGCACAGGTGTCACTTTTGGCTTCCGACCACGTCCTCTGAGATTTTCCACAGTGTGGAACATCTTGTGTTTTTTGCTCAAATGTAAATAAAAGCTGAGATTTTTTTTTTTTCCACAATAATGCCTCTTGTACATCGTCTTATTATGTTTTGGGAGACACCTATGTCATTTCCCGTAAAAAAAATTACTTGCTGGTTGAATAAAAGTAACTTTAAGTAAAAATTTGCCAGGGGTATGAATAATTATGGGCAGCACTGTATGTATGGACAGCACAACCTATCACACTACCCTGCACTGCAACAGCTACACTATATCAGGATATAACCTACACTAACTATCTGTATTAAATACAGTGGATATAAACAGTCTACACACCCCTGTTACAATGTCAGGTTTCTGTGATGAAAAAAAATTAGACAAAGATAAATCATTTCAGAAATTTTTCCACCTTTAATGTGACCTATAAACTGTACAACTCAATTTAAAAACAAACTGAAATCTTTTAGGTACAGGGAAGAAAAAATATAAAAATAAAATAATATGGTTGCATAAGTGTGCACACCCTTAAACTAATACTTTGTTGAAGCACCTTTTGGTTTTATTACAGCACTCAGTCTTTTTGGGTAGGAGTCTATCAGCATGGCACATTTTGACTTGGAAAGATTTGCCACTCTTCTTTGCAAAAACACTCCAAATCTGTCAGATTGAGAGGGCATCTCCTGTGCACAGACCTCTTCAGATCACCCCACAGATTTTCAATCGGATTCAGGTCTGGGCTCTGGCTGGGCCATTCCAAAACTTTAATCTTCTTCTGGTGAAGCCATTCCTTCGTTGATTTGGATGTATGCTTTGAGTCGTTATCATGCTGAAAGATGAAGTTCCTCTTCATGTTCAGCTTTCTAGCAGAAGCCTGAAGGTTTTGTGCCAATATTGACTGGTATTTGGAACTGTTCGTAATTCCCTGTAGCTTAACTAAGGCCCCAGTTCCAGCTAAAGAAAAACAGCCCCTTGGCATGATGCTGCCACCACCATGCTTCACTGTGGGTACGGTGTTCTTTTGGTGATGTGCAGTGTTGTTTTTGTGGCAAACATATCTTTTGAAATTATGACCAAAAAGTTCACCCTTGGTTTCATCAGACCACAACACCTTTTCCCACATGCTTTTGGGAGACTTCAGATGTGTTTTTGCAAAATGTAGCCTGGCTTGGATGTTTTTCTTCGTAAGAAAAGGCTATCGTCTTGCCACTCTACCCCATAGCCCAGACATATGAAGAATACAGGAGATTGTTGTCACATGTACCACACAGCCAGTACTTGCCAGATATTCCTGCAGCTCCTTTAATGTTGCTGTAGGCCTCTTGGTCGCCTCCCAGACCAGTTTACTTCTCGTCTTTTCATCAATTTTGGAGGGACATCCAGTTCTTGGTAATGTCACTGTTGTGCCATATTTTCTCCACTTGATGATGACTGTCTTCGCTGTGTTCCATGGTATATCTAATGCCTTGGAAACTCTTTTGTACCCTTCTCCTGACTGACACCTTATAACAATGAGATCCCTCTGATGCTTTGGAAGCTCTCTGTGGACCATGGCTTTTGCTGTGGGATGCGACTAAGAAGATTTCAGGAAAGACCAACTAGAGCAGCTGAACTTTATTTGGGGTTAATCAGAGGCCCTTTAAATGATGGCCGGTGTATGCTGACTCCTATTTAACATGATTTTGAATGCGATTGCTTAATTCTGAACACAGCAACATCCCCAGTTATAAGAGGGTGTGCACACTTATGCAACCACATTATTATTATTATTATTTTTTTTTTTTCTTGCCTCCACCTAAAAGATTTCAGTTTGTTTTTCAATTGAGTTGTACAGTTTATAGGTCACATTAAAGGTGGAAAAAGTACGGATGGCAGAAGATCTACCAACATTAGGGATCTGGAAGAGGCTGGTTAACCGGGTGATTCCCTTTGAAAAGGTGATATATGTGAATAGAAAATGTCCTGATAAATTCCAGAAAGTGTGGGGTCTATGGTGCGAGTTACATTTAACAATTTCACCGGGATCAGCAGTTTCTCTTGGCTCCTAAAAGGGATGGAACATTTAAAGTCTCACGCGATACCTCTGTCTAACTCAGTTTGTTGTATTTTTACTGTATATGCAAAAGTAAATTTACGTGCTCTCCCTGTACTGAATTGCTTGAATACATATGTTATTCTTATTATTCATGATTTGATATGTCGTGTAACACTGTATCATATTTACATGAATGTACCACAGAATGCCTTGTTACTCTTTTTTCAATAAAACGAGTAAAAAAAAAGTTCTGAAATGATTTATCTTTGTCTCATTTTTATACATCACAGAAACCTGACATTTTAACAGGGGTGTGTAGACTTTTTATATCCACTGTATATAAGCTAACTAATGTAATTACACAGAAAAGCACAGAGCACAGCTGTCTCTCTCAGAACTGCAAAATACGACTGCTGGGGAGGTTCTTATATAGTAAGGGGTAGGCAACTTTCCTATTGGTTGCTAGGGATGTTGCTAAGTTCAGACAAAGACATTGCAGCCTTCTCATTGGCCCAAAAGCAAGAAGCAGGGAGGGATCATGGGTTGAGCTGGAAAAAAAAATCTAGAATATTCGTAAATCCGAATATATAGCACTATATTCTACATCTTTGCGAATTCTCGAAGTGACGATATTCGTGATTAAAATTCGCGATTCAAATATTCGCGATCAACACTACTACAGGTGTAGACACTGGGCTCGAGGTATCAAAAGCGTATTACTCTCATACACCTCCATGCAGGAATCATTGGGGATTTATTTATTCATCAGGTGCAAGACAAAAGGACATTTATTGCATATGAGTATCAATTTCTTTGTCGAGATGAAATCATAATATACAAGCAGTAACTAAAAGGTCAATGCGAAAGTAAATATGCAGAAATTGATTGAATTCTATTCAGATGGAAAAGGCCAGCAACTCTCTGTCAAATGGATGATATAACTAAACAGTATAATAACCTAAAAGGTCTCATGTTATGTCTTCATCTTGTAACCACAACTGATATCTCATCTATTTCCATTCTTTGCCACCTAGTTTATAAGATCATAAAGGTAGGACCCTCTCTCCTACTGTAAAGAGTCAGAGGTGAGAAAGGATGACTCTGTTTAGGGCATCTAAAGATAACCTTAGCTGTTTCCCAGAGCCCGACAAGAGGCCAGTTGAGCTAATCTGCTAGGTGCCCGGGTAACATCTGCGAAGTAAGGTGGCAGAAAACAGGTGCGAGCTCATCTATCAGAGGTCAACAAGCATCAGGAAAGAAGTATAAGCCAGTGTCTAAGCCAGGAAATTCAGTTGGGGCCAAATCAGTAATAAAGGGGTTAATCCAAAGACAACCAAAAATCAGTTCAGCAGAAGAGACTATTGAAGCCAAATTTGTAGACAAGGGATTCATCCAGAGACAAGCCAAAGTTCACAGGAAGCTCCAACAGAAATGCAGCACATTTTGCAGCATGCAGGACTAACAGGAGCCAGGAACAAAATCATGAGCAAAGAGAAAGAGCAAATGCTAGTCTTAAATCTAGCCCTGGGATTAGACACTGAGCGAGAACCCCAATTGGCTCAGCATCCAGGGTCACACTAATACCCCTGACAGAAGCTTATCTCCCAAGAGAACACGAGAACATATAGAACAAAGGATCAGACATGTTGAATTCTGAAATGCCGATACTTCCTTCCCTCTACGTCTGCCAATTGTGAAAAGTCAGAACACCTCCATACACCTGCTGACTATAGCAGGTTCAGCTGGCATTCCTCTTCATGTATGGGCACCCTTATTTCATATAATTTTTTAAAATTCTTCCCCAAACTACAGACATTGTTCATATTCATTGATGCATGTACATTTCTTAGGTCAACATCCAGCTGATTAAAGGGGTACTCCAGTTTTGAAACAAATTTTGTCAGTCTCCCTTCATTTGCCGCCGGACCTGTGAGGGGAAGCATACTTACCTGTTCCTCGCTGCTCGGTTCCAGCTCCTTCAGTTCGCCTCATTCTGGTTCCTTGCTTGAATGGAGGTCACATGTGCTGCTGAAGCCTATGACTGGCCACAATGGTAACATGCCCCACAAGTGAGGTGCTGTTTGTTGGCACATCACCACTGCTACCAGCCACTGGCTGCAGCAGCACACATGATTCTCCTCCACTCAAGCAGGTAACTGGAGCACTGCAGACCAAAGGAGCCTAAATTGGCTACTAATTGGCTCAGCATCCAGGCTCACAGATAGGTTGTCCAGCCGAGGCTTGGTTGGTCAGAATGGCAACCATCCTGAAACAACCATGCACTGGATCATGGCTAGATAAGTTACTTACATCAACCATATCTTGCAAGTTCACACAGAATGTCACAATCTAAGGTACAACCTTACATGAACCACCAGTGGGTACGTAGATTGTAGCTTTAGGATACCGCAATGAAATTGGTTCAGTATCTTCTGAAGTTGGGAGGCCAGTGTGCTAGTTCTGAAAATGTGTCTGGTTTGTTTCATTTTTTTTTCTTTTCGTACATTTTCGACTACCTTGTGGAGAATTTTGCAGAGCTGACCCCAGAAGAATGGCCACATAACAGATTAAGTTTGGGTCTCTAGGGCTTCACCTTAGACCCTATTGTTTACGTTTGGTGGACACCTGGGATGACAAACTAATCCTTTTCTGCATAAATATTATCCCAATTCCCAAACATTATGGCCTATAAAGCTTGCAATTTGTGGGGATTGTATGGGGTTGGTTGAGCCAAACTATCTGTAACCCTGAACCTCACCACCTTATCAGAGATATGTCTGTGCTGAACTTTAAGTTGCTGCCTTGCCTTGTGCACAAATGTGCATTATAATCATGTCCATTTGCAGGTGCCATGTCTTTAACAGTTAACTGTTGGTTGTGTTACATGTGCTTTTGCAGATGGGAAACTGGGGCTGATTTTCGTGCAACATGGTTGGTGAATGTCCTGAGCAGAGGAGAAATACAGTGTGTTAGATGTAACTGTGATGGACTTTAAACCGGTCAGGTCTGTGAGAGAGAGTTGGGTCCAGCCAGTCATCCAGATTTGCCCCCTGACACCCTAACCCCCCCCCCCCCCCCCCCCGGGTATAGATGCACAACTGCATATGGGGTTTTTATTGGAAAGGTCTTTCCAATAAAAAAAAACTCGTATCCAAGCTGGGGTTGTGATTTGCGCCTTGTGTCCATCTTCTCGCCGCACGGACCCAGTGCAGATGAGATCCTCTTTGTATACTCCAGAGCAAAGAGCAGTAGGAGATATTACATTCCAAAGTTCCTCCCCTATGTTAGCGTAACATGCCCTAATAGGACATCAAAAAAAAGGTTGTCAGAAGTAGGCAAGATTGTTAATGAAATGAAAGGGAACCTGTCACCTGGATTTTGGGTATAGAGCTGGGGACATGGGCTGCTAGATGGCCTCTAGCACATCCGCAATACCCAGTCCCCATAGCTCTGTGTGCTTTTATTGTGTAAAAAAAACTATTTGATACATATGCAAATTAACCTGAGATGAGTCAGAGCTTGAAAATATGACTCTTCTCTGGTCACACAAGTAAGATATGACTCCTTTATGTTAATTTGCATATGTATCAAATATTGTTGTTTTTTTTTTAACAATAAAAGCACACAGAGCTATGGGGACTGGGTATTGCGGATGTGCTAGCGGCCATCTAGCAACCCATGTCCTCAGCTCTATACCCAAAATCCTGGTGACAGGTTCCCTTTAAGCAACAAAAAACATTTACTAGACAAAGGAGCTTCTACAATGAAGGTTGGTCTTCAAGATTCAAACTAGTGAGATACATTAAAGGGCTTCTGTCACCCCACTAAGCCTTTTTTTTTTTTTTGCTTACTTATAATCCCTAACTGCGATTTATGGCTACATGATCTAATTAATCATTTTGGTCCTGTAGATTTTGTTAAAAACATGCTTTAAATATGCAAATTACCTTGCTACCAGCAAGTAGGGCGGCTACTTGCTGGTAGCAGCCGCATCCTCCGATCCTAAAGACGCCCCCTCCTCATTGTGATTGACAGGGCCAGGGAACGGAATCGTTCTCTGCTGGCCCTGCCTGTTTGCACTCAAAATCTGGCGCCTGCGCCGCGGCCGTACCTGTCTTCAATCGGCACAGGCGTACTGAAAGGCGGCCGCTCGCTCGGCCGCTGCATCCTCAATGCGCCTCCGCCGGGTGTAGATGTGACGTCATCGGCACAGGCGCATTGAGGATAGAGCGGCCAAGTGAGCGGCCGCCTCTCAGTGCGCCTGCGCCGATTGAAGACAGGTACGGCCACGGTGTTTTTAACAAAATCTACAGGACCAAAATGATTAATTAGATCATGTAGCCATAAATCGCACTATAGGGATTATAAGTGCGGCCACTGCCAAAGTGCGGCCACTGAATCGATGGGTCGTTTAAAAGGTAAGTACAGTTTCTTTTTTTATAGTGTTCCCACTTCTATGTTTTTAAAAAAAATCTCAAAAATTTCTGTTAAAGTTTTACATTTTTGTAATTGCCGCCAGGATTTTGGAGCACTGTAGTTAGGGGCAGATTGGCCATGGACCTTACAGGGAAATTTCCTGGTGGGCCAGTGCCCAGGGGGCCGGCTGAGCCCTCCTCACGGCCGGCCAGTGGAAGTTTTTGCGGATGAATTTTGTGCTGCTGGCAGTATTTTGTGATGCACTGTGGTATTTGGCTCTGTTGGGGTGGTATACTGTGCCACAATACGGTATTGCTGGCACCGCTTACCTGTGTTGGCCCTGCCTTCCATCAATTTGGACCCAACTACAAAACGGGGCCACTTTTAGTATTTATTTCCAGGGTCACTTTGTTCCCAATCCGCCCCTGACTGTAGTAGAAAAACTGAGATCCTATGGCTACCAAGATGCATTTAGAAATTTTTAACCACAAACTTTTGGATCTAAACATGGAGATTCACTTTCATTCTACAGTCGGCCCCATCCTCACAGGGATGGCTGCGGCCACTGCAGAATAGCAGGTGCACCTCTGATCCGATCATAGAAGATTGTACAGTAGTTGCAGCGTAACATGTTAGGCCTCTTTCACACGGCCGTTGCGGAAAAATGTGCAGGGTGCGTTGCGGGAACACGCGCGATTTTTCTGCGCGAGTGCTAAGCATTGTAATGCGTTTTGCACGTGCGTGAGAAAAATCGCGCATGTTTGGTACCCAAACCCGAACTTCATTACTGAAGTTCGGGCTTGGGATTAATGTTCTGAAGATTGTATTATTTTCCCTTATAACATGGTTATAAGGGAAAATAATAGCATTCTGAATACAGAATGCATAGTAAAATAGCGCTGGAGGGGTTAAAAAAATAATAATAATAATTTAACTCACCTTAATCAACTTGATCGCGCAGCCGGCATCTCCTTCTGTCTTCTGTGCTGTTTGCAGTAACAGGACCTGTGGTGACGTCACTCTGGTCATCACATGATCCATCACCATGGTAAAAGATCATGTGATGGACCATGTGATGACCGGAGTGACGTCACCACAGGTCCTGTTGCTGCACACAGCAAAGAAGAACACAGACAGAAGAGATGCCGGCTGCGCGATCAAGTGGATTAAGGTGAGTTAAATTATTATTTATTTATTTTTTAACCCCTCCAGTGCTATTTTACTATGCATTCTGTATTCAGAATGCTATTATTTTTCCTTATAACCATGTTATAAGGGAAAATAATAATGATCGGGTCTCCATCCCGATCGTCTCCTAGCAACCATGCATGGAAATCGCACCGCATCCGCACTTGCTTGCGGATGCTTCCGATTTTCACGCAACCCCATTCATTTCTATGGGGCCTGCGTTACGTGAAAAACGCACAAAATAGAGCATGCTGCGATTTTCACGCAACGCACAAGTGATGCGTGAAAATCACCGCTCATGTGAATAGCCCCATAGAAATGAATGGGTCGGGATTCAGTGCGGGTGCAATGCGTTCAACTCACACATTGCATCTGCGCGGAATACTCGCCCGTGTGAAAGGGGCCTTAGAGTTTATATGGTAGTAAGTGCTTGGCTGCTTGACATTTGCAGTGCCTGTCACCGGTTATTTATGGCTTTACGATATACAGTATGCAGAATTAATTGAAGTTTCGGCTATAAATGTTTGCTCGCTTTCCCAGTCCAAGGTCAGGACAGAGGTGACACTGAACAGGAGCTAGCAGTTCCAGTTCACTGCCTGCCCTTTGTTGACCATTAACAGGAGAGTGATTGTGCTCCGTCTGCAGGGATCCTGAGTGGCCATGAAAGTCTCTGTATATCGCTTCACTTGCTTGGCACTTTAATCCACTTATTTCAGATTCTGTTTGGAATTCATTGTCGTATTGATGATAAATGCAAGTGTCCAAACGTGGACTAAAAATCTAATTGCTGAAAAATTCTACTAAGATGATAACATATCGGCAGAAAAGTTTGGCACATCTACCATATTACATATCTATAGGTACTCCGTGTGCGGTTCTATGTTGCCTCTTTGAAGCAGTATGTTCTCCTCTAGAAGCAATACTTAAAGAGGACCTTTCATGGGTCCAGACAGTATGAAATAAGTAGCAGGTTATGTAGGGCATAGTCCATGGATGTAAGATCGCTTTCTATTTTTTCTGGGCGCCTGCTCCGTTCGCCCGCTGTGCCCCTGTTCCCTTCTCCCGCCTGGTATGCTAATGAATAGCATCGGTACAGGGAGGAGGAGACTGCCCGGTTTCTCAATGGGCGTCTCCTTCTCCCTGGATGTAGCACGATCCAATCACAGCGGAGAGAGTCATAGCCAGGGAGAAGGTTAGCTTTTTTTCTCCCTGGCTGTGGCGCTCCCCGCTGTGTACCCTCTTCCCCCCCCCCTTCAAAAATGTAACCCCTCAATCCACTTGATCTCCCACATTCTGCAACAGATCTCTCAACTAAGACCGTCCCTCCCCCTCTCACTACCATTTAGCTCCACCATTGCTGCCAATCAGGAAAAAAAAAAAAGTAAGCTAATCAGATATTGTTATAATCAAGGCAGTTCATAACAAGGTCCGGCGAATATAAGAAATAAGTTCCATCATTGAAGATGATCCGAAGTTTAGCTGGATAAACAAATGAGTACTTAATATCCTTTTCCTGTAAATGTTTTTTTGTCGCAGTAATAGTGCACTTCTTTTCTCGAATCACCTTGGAAAAGTCCGGAAAAAAAGCCAGTCTATTCCCATTGTATAAGATAGGAGAGCACTCCCTTGCCCTTCTCAATACCATATCTCTGTCCCGTGAGACCAGTATCTTTACCAGGAGTGTCCGTGGCTTCCTTCCAGAAGTTGGTTTACCTCCAGGGACCCAGTGTGCTCTTTCTATGGGAAAAAATGTTCCTTTCTAAATTTCTCCAAAATCAACATTTGTATCATTTGTGCAGGATTCTTTTACTCCGCTCCCTCATGTAGCCCCAGGATTGTTACGTTGCATCTCCTTGACCTGTCCTTCAGGTCTACAACTTTTTTTTAAGTAAGTCAAAGTCCGTCTTCAGAGTAGAAATTTCAGTTTTTGATGTTTTAAATTCATTCTGTAAAGCATCCACAGACTTTTCTATAGTATTAACTCTATCACAAATTTTCAATACATCATCCTTAATCAGGGCTACATCAGACTGAATGGACCCGAGCTGCATTGAGATGTCCTGTATTAATTCCCCCTTTTTTTTACTGCCAGCAATATTTCTTTTATAGCGGACGATTCAACATTGGATGATTCTCCTGCCTCCACCCTCTGCGTCTCCTCAGCCTGAGGGAGTTCGTTCAATGTTTCCTCCACTGCAATTGCAGAACCATTATTCCTTTTAGGATTGATATCCTGTAGCCCCTTCTGTCCTGCTCAGGTACTGATCTTTGGAGAATTCAAAAACAGATCAATTTTTGCTGATTCCAGAGGTCTCTGGGCTGCTTTTACCCCAGAAAAATCTGCTGAGCTCCTATTTTGTTTTGGGGCCATTTTCCTTCCTCTTTCCCCCCCCCCCCCCCCTTTTCTCTTCTTCTCCTCTTCTTCGCTCCTTCTCCTCTTATCCTACTTTTTATTTTTGTTCTTTTTTTCTCCCCTTTATTTTTTTCACCTTTTCTCTTTTCCATTTATTTATTTTTAAACGAAGTAATTACCTCAGCTCATCGGAGCCAATACATTCTAATACTGTACGGAGCGGGAACTCCAGTACAGTGTTACAACTACGTTTTTTGCGAAGTCGATTCGCTCATCCCTAGTAATAATGCCCCCTTAGTGTCACCAGTCATAATAATTCCCCCTATAATGTGTGCCTGTACAAAAATATACCCTTCTGTGTGCCAATACAAAAAATGCTCCCTTATGACATGTACCAGTACAAAAAAAAAACTTTTAGTGCACCATGTAGAAGAAATGTCCCCATAGTGGCGACCTTAGAATGTGTGCCAGTACAAAATGCTCCCTTATGTGTGTCCAGTACAAAAAATCCCCTCTTATGTGCCAGTACAAAAAATGCTCCCTTATAACTTGTGTCAGTACCAAAAACTACCCCCTATTTCCTGTAGCCTATTAGAGGAAACGGTCGTGGAAGGAGACATCACTCCTGTGCCCCGTCACAGCATTAAATTGCATTGCTGTCTTGAGTACAGAGATAAAGTTGAACATGTAGAGATGAGCATTTCAACAATAAAAGCTCTCATTACCCATAGCCCTTCCGTTGCCCTCCTCTTCCCCTTACCTGGTGCTGCCTAAGGCGATCACCTCACCTGGCCTCATTGGTGGGTGCACCCCTGCCTGGAGGGGTGAGAAGATGGGACCTCACTACACTGCTCTACAATAGATGATAATGATGTGATCCTGCCTACGATATGTTATCATGGCTGAGCAGCCTGACAGGAACGCTCACCAATACGTAGTATATGCAGGTACCAGGGCGCAGTGTGTAGTGAGGCCCCATCCCCTCATCATCCCTAAGCAGCTCTGCAAGTGGAGGCAACCAGTCCTGCTCACATTCTAGGACAGATTGCTGGCAGCCATTTTAAATCATTCCCAGAGAATGATCACCTGTGCAGCGAATTTTAAAGGGACATTTGCATCACTTTATCCTCTATCCACTGAATAGGGAATAAACTATTAAATTAGTGGTGGGCTGACCACTGGGGGACCCCCACCAATCTTAAGAAGAGTGGCCCCGTAACTCTGAGACCTCTGAAATGAATGGAGCGGCAGGTTGAGCATGTGCACTGCCACTCCATTCATATTTATAGGACTAACAGAAATAGCCAAGCACTTATTCTTGCAGCTTATGAAAATGTTTGAATTATTACATTATGAAAGCATTCATCCTGTATGGTAAACCCCTCGAAATAAAAGAAAAATGGTTGAATAGCGTTTTTTGGTTACTTTTCCCCCACCCCCGAGAAAAAATTAATTAATTAAAAATTGAATAAAAAGTGATCACAAAGTCATATGGTGTGTCAGAATATGGCAATGCAAAGAAATATTTTTAATTTTTTTATTTATTTAAAGTAGTAAAACATAATAAGTACTATATAAATTTGATATTGACATATCATACTGACCTGCAGAGTAAAGTCATCAAAGTAAAGTAAAACAGAACTAAAAAAACAATGGCAAAATTGTTATTTCACCCCACAAAGATTTTTTTCCCACTTTTCCATACATGAGATGGTACAGTAATTGGTGGCATAACCAGGGGAGGGCTGGCAGCCTTAGTCCTGGGGGGCAAATCCAGTCAAGTGGCCCATTTTTAGCCCCGCCCTTTATTAAAAGCCCCTCCTACATATAATAGGCCACTGTCACGACCATGTTTATGGCCGTGACTCCTTGGGAGCCGCATACAGTTGCCCGCGGTTTGGGTTGTAGTGTCAATCGCAGCTGGAGGCATAAGGTTGTTAGCCTCAAGTGCGGTTGCCGCGGACAACAGCTATGTGTGCGGTTCCCTTGGAGTTGTGTGCGCGTTTGTATGCACTTTGGTATGTCTGTGTGCACTCTGTGTTATGTGTGGTGTGCACTTACATCTTTCCTGCACTGTGGTTGCCCGTGGCAACGTTTGGTTGTGTGTACATGTGGTGGCAGTGTCCCGGCCTTCGGGCTGACTCCCAGGACACGGTTGCCACCCATGTCGTTGCCTGCGGCAACAGCCACAGTGTGTTTGTTGTTTGGACACTTCCCCTTTAAGTTGTGTTTTCCCTTCTGTGGTTTTGGAAGGGTTAACTCCCTTTCTGTGTGTGTGTGTCACGGGGTGTGTCTGATTGTTGGGTGTGGCCTCTTGGCCCTATATAGCCTCAGTTGTAGGCAGTAGTCAGAGAGGGTGCTTCAGCCATGCTTGCTGGAGACATCCTCCTGGTTACTTACCAACTGCCAGTGGGGGCCATCCTTCTGGTCATAGCAAAATAATATCTCGTTTGGTGTCTTGAAGATGTGTTTGGTTTTATGTTTGTTTATTGCACCTATGGTCCTGGGTTCCCGTGTGTAGTGTGTTGTGTGCTGAGTCCTGTTGTCTGTGGGCTGTACTTCCACATGGGTTCCAGGCTTTGTGTCTGTGGCAGGTGAGAGTTATGTTTGTGGCAAGTACCTGCCATTGCCATAGGTTGCATTTGTTCTCCTTCCTTGCAGCTTGGCCAGTGAGACTCCTGTTCCTCCGTATCCAGAAGGAACAGGTTGTCTTACCCTGACTCCTAGCCCAGGGACCGGTCGGAGGGTGAGTTAGGGCTCCGAGGTTCCTGAGCATGGGTCCTCCTACCTTAAAGGTCGGCCCATGCAGCTAGGAGTTAGGGTCAGGTTAGGGACGCGATAGGAGGTGACCTGCTCCCTAATCCTGTTGTCCTGGTCAAGCAGCGACCATCTTCCATCATCGCACGGCTGAGGGTTTCCCCCATCCTCAGCCGTGACAGCCACTCCCAACACACACTGTACAGCTGACATTCTATAGTTGAGGCCTGTCTACACATCATACGGAAAGGGGAGGGTCTGTCCTGGCTGCACTGCCTGCTTATATAGCAGGCTACAGCCAGGAAGCTCCTCCGCTCTCCTCCCTCCCCTGATCCTGCTCAAGGCTTGTGGTTTTCCCCCACCATCTGCCACCCGCCCGTGGCTTGCTGCCCCCTTTCGTCGTCCTCACCCAGCTCTGAATCCTCCTTCTGCAAATGGCAGGGGAGGAGCCGGAGCATCTCCTCTCCTACATAGCACCACATACCTCTTACATCCAGTGATGTCACCTTTGATGTAGACGTTCTCTTTCCTCATCTTCTCCATTCAGACCAGACCGCCATGATGATTTTTCTGCCATCTCCCGTCTCTGCAGATACTGCAGAAACAGTACCCCTGGGAATACTACTACCACACAGATAGTGCCCCCTTAAACAATTATTGGCACACAGTGCTCTAAAAAAGAACTGCGCCCAGACACTAATAGTATAAAGATAATGTCCCCCAAAAATAATTGTGCTAAGCTGATACTATGCCAGGGTGCCCCCAAAGTAACAGTGCTCCCCAAAATCCCACCAATAGAAATAATTCTCTCCCAGAGCACACTTAGTAGTAATAATGCCCCTATAGTGCCCTAGTAATCATGTTCCTCACTCATAGCCCCCCAGTAGTAGTAAAGCCCCACATAATACCCCCTAGTAGTACTAATTTTCCCTATAATATGACAGTACATGAAATACCCCCGCTTAGTGCCCGCAGTTGAGCTAATGTCCCCATAATGTATGCTACTATAAAATACTCCTATATAGTGCCCCAGTAAATGCCCTCATACTGCTCCTCTCCCCCTTCCCCATAGTGTCCCCATAATATGCCAGTAAAAAAATGCCCCTTAGTGCCCCCAGAAGATGCCCTATAGTGATCCTCTCCCCCACAATGTGCCAGTAAAAAAATGCCCCTTCTTAGTGCCACCATATGCCCCAATAGTGCTCCACTCCCCCATAGTGCCCCCAAATAATGCCCCATAGTGCCCCCAAATAATGCCCCATAGCGCCGCTCTCCCCTATAGTGCCTCCCATAATGTGCCAGTAAAAAATGCCCCCTTAGTGCCACCAAATGCCATAGTGCCCCCCATAATGTTCCAATACAAAAGGCCCCTTTAGAGCCCCCACTTCCCCATAGTGCCCCCAAATAATGCCCCTATAGTAACACCAGATGCCCCATAGTGCTGCTCTCCCCTATAGTGCCCCCCAGAATGTGCCAATAATAAAAAAAAAGCCCCTTTAGAGCCCCCAGATACCCCTATAGTGCTCCTCTCCCCCATGGTGCCCCCCCATAATGTGCCAGTAAGAAATGCCCCCATAGTGCCAGCTCCTCCAATAGTGCCAGCTCCCCCCCATAGTGCCAGCTCCCCCCCATAGTGCCAGCCCCCCCCCATAGTGCCAGCCCCCCCCATAGTGCCATCCCCCTTATAGTGCCATCCCCCCATAGTGCCATCCCCCATATAGTGCCAGCTCCCCCCAATAGTGCCAGCTCCCCCCCATAGTGCTAGCTCCCCCCCATAGTGCAAGCCCCCCCATAGTGCAAGCCCCCCCATAGTGCAAGCCCCCCTATAGTGCCAGCTCCCCCTATAGTGCCAGCTCCCCCTATAGTGCAAGCCCCCATAGTGCCAGCTCCCCCCTATAGTGCCAGCCCCCCCATAGTGCTAGCTCCCCCATAGTGCCAGATCCCCCCCATAGTCGCAGATCCCCCCCATAGTGCCAGATCCCCCCCCATAGTGCCAGCTCCCCTATAGTGCAAGCCCCACTATAGTGCCAAATCCCCCCCATAGTGCCAGCTCCCCCTATAGTTCCAGATCCCCCCCCCCCCCATAGTACCAGCCCCCCGCAAAGAAAAAAAAAAAAAAACACTAATACTTACCTCAATCAGCAGCGATGCAAGCCTCTTCCGGCCTGTGTCCCTGCTGTGTGCTGCCCGGCTCAGGCGTCGCGATGATAATTACGTCATCGCGCTGCCTGAGCCGGCCTCTGATAGGCTGCAGGCATTAGTGCCTGCGGCCTATCAGAAGAACAGGGGAGGGACACGCCTCTCCCTCCCCTGCCGCAGCACACAGCACGGCCGCAATTACATCCAGGGCGCGCCGCCTGTGGTGATCGGCGGTGCGGCCCTGAAGAATAAAAAATATAATTTTTTTTTTTTTAAGATAAGACGGGCGGCCCAGCGGCCGTTTATTTTGGGCGGCCTGGGGGGCAATTGCCTCCCTGCCCCCCGGCCCAGCCCGCCCCTGGGCATAACAATGTGCCCTGTAAAAAACAAGTTTTCTAATAGGAAAAGTAAAAAAGTTATGGCCCTTAGAAGGAGGTGGGGGAAATAGAGAAAAATGCAAATTGCTGCTTCCTAGCAAATTTTTGCATTTCATTGCTCACCATAGAAGTGGATCCTCTAAATTGCAGTCAATTGGCACTGACAAGACTGAAGCCATTATTCACTTATAATTCCTGCAAGCAGATACACTCACCTAAAGAATTATTAGGAACACCTGTTCTATTTCTCATTAATACGATTATCTAGTCAACCAATCACATGGCAGTTGCTTCAATGCATGTAGGGTTGTGGTCCTCATCAAGACAATCTCCTGAACTCCAAACTGAATGTCAGAATGGGAAAGAAAGGTGGGCTACAACAGCAGAAGACCCCACCGGGTACCACTCATCTCCACTACAAATAGGAAATAGAGGCTACAATTTGCACAAGCTCACCAAAATTGGACTGTTGAAGACAGGAAAAATGTTGCCTGGTCTGATGAGTCTCGATTTCTGTTGAGACATTCAAATGGTAGAGTCCGAATTTGGCGTAAACAGAATGAGAACATGTATCCATCATGCCTTGTTACCACTGTGCAGGCTGGTGGTGGTGGTGGTGTAATGGTGTGGGGGATGTTTTCTGGGCACACTTTAGGCCCCTTAGTGCCAATTGGCCATAGTTTAAATGCCACGGGCTACCTGAGCATTGTTTCTGATAATGTCCATCCCTTCATGACCACCATGTACCCATCCTCTGATGGCTACTTCCAGCAGGATAATGCACCATGTCACAAAGCTCGAATCATTTCAAATTGGTTTCTTGAACATGACAATGAGTTCACTGTACTAAAATGGCCCCCACAGTCACCAGATCTCAACCCAATAGAGCATCTTTGGGATGTGGTGGAACGGGAGCTTCGTGCCCTGGATGTGCATCCCTTAAATTTCCATTAACTTCAAGATGCTATCCTATCAATATGGGCCAACATTTCTAAAGAATGCTATCAGCACCTTGTTGAATCAATGCCACGTAGAATTAAGGCAGTTCTGAAGGCAAAAGGGGGTCCAACACCGTATTAGTATGGTGTTCCTAATAATTCTTTAGGTGAGTGTATGTTCTTTAGGTGAGTGAGTCAGTCACTGTCACGGACGTACCGAGACATAGATATGTCCCCGCAACAAGCTTGAACATGAGATGGAACCATAGACATAATAAGCGCAGGATTGGGGTTCCTTGGGCCCACCAGAAGAAATTATCATCAATAAAGTCTAATTGATATAAAACCTAAGACATAGACCTTAGTGGACAGTAATTAGCGCTAAAGGAAGACCCAAATGTATAGCTTCATAGACTGGGCCCACCTATGGTACTCTGAAGGGCCAGTCTGAACCTGGTCATACTGCAGGTCAGAGGTCGATATCAGGAGTTGAACCTCAGGAACCAGGGAAAAAATCCAAAGGATAAGGCAGGAATATACAAGGCTGAAGGCAAGGTCAAGATGAGAGGTCAAAAACAGAGTTAAAATAATCCTGAACAATAATTTTAAAAATATCTAAAAGGTAGCACCATAATATGCATGCAAGGTTCAGAACTCAGAGACCCCTTTAAGTCGGTAGCCTTGCCTTTGTATTTGAGCGCCAGTTGCCATCCAAGGAGAGAAGAGAGCCTGCTGGATTTGGCTGAAGAGCATAGTGAAAGATACATCTGGTTGCCTACAAAAATGACTCACCCGTCACCTCTTCGCTGGAGATTGACAATGCAAGTAACAGTTTGCTGTGGATTTGCCATTCATTTTCCGTATGATATATTTTTTTCTTCAGAGAGTTCAATAGTAGCAACACACAAGAATTTCCTGAACCAGTCATTTTGCATTTATTACACAATATGTAATTTAAAAAATATATAGACCAAAAAGTAACACTCTACAAAAAAACTTTCACTTTTTCTTACATTTTGTCCCCATAAAAAATGTCTGTCATTGTCATCCTAAGTGCCAGTAACATGTAATAGAACATAATTATGTATTTTGCATTTAAGAGACTTGAAAAGATAATGACAGGCTATTTTGCATATGCAAATTGCACATTTCTGAATTATTCGAAAATAAACTAGTATCGTAATTCTCAGTTGTCATCACTGAAAATATGCATCGGGTTTTAAAAGGAAAAATAATAAAAACATAAGGGTTCAGATACAAACTTGAAGGGTTGTCTTATCTAGATGATCCATGTGCATCTGCTGTTACAAGCCCCTGTCCCTGCATGAGACAGAGCTTAAGGCTATGGGCCCCTTTAGGGTTGTTTTTAGTATTTTTGTATCCTTCATATTTTGGGCTAAAAAATCACGTGACAACCCCATTAAAATAGATGTTCACCTCTGGACTCAAATTTTCACTTTACATATAGGAATAATATACAGCAAATTTTATGTAACATTTGCATCTTATAGAGGTTCTCCAGGCTACAGATATTGATGACGAATCCTCTGGATAGGCCATTAATACCAAATAGGTGAGTGTCTGACACCTGGTACCCCCTGGTACCCCCATTGATCAGCTGTTTCAGGCTGCCACGGCACCACCAATTATACAATGTACAGAGCAAAACATGCATGCTGCGGTATTTCCTCCGTCCAAAACGCCGTTCAGTGACTGAGCTGAAGACATCCTGAACGAATTTCTCTCCATTCAGAATGCATGGGGATAAAACTGATCAGTTATTTTCCGGGTATTGAGCCCCTAGGACGGAACTCAATGCCAGAAAAGAAAAACGCTAGTGTGAATATACACTAACATAGCGAACCACAACCACTTTTCAAAGCTGAGTGGTGTAAAATTGAAAACAAAAGTTGCTAAATTTTTGGGGGAGGAACTCAAAAGGGTACTACCGTACAGTCAGGTTCCTGCATGCAGTTTTTGAATTTGTTAAAAAAAATATAAGGAAACAGACAAAACTTTTCTTTTTTGAAGTCACTCCTGGTTTTGGCTTCCAAAAACTGCAAGCAGAAGCAAGATCATGTGGCCATACCCCAAAAAGTTACAAAGTTCTATTTTGCAACTTTTTGAAGCCAGAATTCTGGAGTGCAGGGCTTGATAAATGCTTCATGATAGATCATAAATATCAGATTTGTGGGGAGGTCCAACTCCTGGCATTCTTGCTGATGAGCTGCTTGAGGAGACAGCAGGGCTCTGGTGGCTTCCTCACAGCTTACCAAGTGCAGCTCTGTCCATTGTATAGTGGCCGTGCTTGGTATTGCAGCTCAGCCCCATTCACTTGAATAGGACTAAGCTGTGCCGAGGCCACGTGGCTGATGAACTTGACATCACTGGCCATGGCCTCTTCACACAGCTAATAGTCGGGGAGTGCCAGGATAGAGCAGTCCTGTGCTACTTCCTACTCTGGAAGATGGAAGGAAAATAACAGTAGAGACACGTAGTCCTGCATAGGAGCTGTATACACAAACCGGTTAGATCATTATAATCAAGGCTATCTGCCGATGTAGATGCACTGGAGTGAAAACAGCTACACTGTAATTTTATGTATGTGTTAACCCGTAGAGGACCCGCGCCGTACATGTACGGCACTGGTGGATGTAACTTAAGGAGTTGCGCCCGCCAGATCAGCGACACATACCCTGCAGTCACTGACAGCTGCATATGCTGGCATTGTTGAAAACACAGATGCCGGCGTATTAACCTCTTGTATGCCTCGGTCAAAGCTGACAGCTATGTCCCCCAAAATAGTACCACTCAAACCGTAACCTCAGGCCACAAAAAAATTTGCCCCCACATAAAATAATCGGGCAAAAAAAAAAATATGGCTCTCAGAATATGGAGACACTAAAACATATATTTTTTTGTTTCAAAAAATGCTTTTATTGTGTTAAAAGTGAAAAAAAAAAGTAGATTAGGTATTGCCGTGTCCTTAACAACCAGGTCTATTAAAATATCACATGACCTAACCTCTCAGGTGAACACTTAAAAAAAAAAAAAGGTGTAAAAAAAAAAGCTATTTTTTGTTATCTTACATCACAAAAAGTGTAATACCAAGCTATCAAAAAGTCATACACACCCCAAAATAGTACCCATTAAACTGTCATCTCATCCCGCAAAAAATGAGATCATACTTAAGACAATCGCCCAAAAAATAAAAAAAAACTAAGGCTCTCAGAATATGAAGACACTAAAACATATTTTTTTTTGTTTCAAAAATGCTTTTATTGTGTAAAACTTAAATCAATAAATAAAAGTATACATATTAGGTATCACCATGTCTGTAACAACCTGATGTATTAAACTATCACATGACCTAACCTCTCAGGTGAACACCGTAAAAAATTTATATAAAAACTGTCAAAAAAGCCATTTTTTGTCACCTTACATCACAAAAAGTGTAATACCAAGCGATCAAAAAGTCATATCCACCCTAAAATAGTACCAATCAAACTGTCATCTCATCCCGAAAAAAATAAATGCATAAGACAGTCGCCCAAAAAAAAAAAAAATGGCTTTCAGAATATGGAGACACTAAAAATCATTTTTTTTAAATGCTTTATTATATAAAACTGAAACAAACAACCAAAAAATATCAATGTCATATTTGGTATTGTCGCATTCATAACAACCTGCTCTATAAAAATACCACATGATGTAACCTGTCAGATGAACCCCGTTAAAACAAAAATTTAAATTGGTTCCAAAACAGCTATTTTTTGTTACCTTGCCTCACAAAAGTGTAATATAGAGCAACTATAATAATATGTACCCTAATATAGTACCAACAAAACTGCCACTTTATCCCGTAGTTTCCAAAATGGGTTCACTTTTTTGGAGTTTCTACTCTAGGGGGGCATTAGGGGGTCTTCGAATATGACATGGCAACTTAAAATTATCCCAGTGAAATCTGCCCTCCAAAAACCATTTGCGGCTCCTTTCCTTCTGCGCCCTGCTGTGTGCCCATAGGAGCAATTTACGACCACATATGGGGTGTTTTTGTAAACTGCAGAATCAGGGTAATAAATATTGAGTTTTGTTTGGCTGTTAACCCTTGCTTTGTTCCCGGAAAAAAAATGGATTAAAATAGAAAATCTGCCAAAAAAGTGAAATTTCATCTACATTTTCCTTTAATTCTTGTGGAACAGCTTAATGGTTAATAAAGTTTGTAAAAATCAGTTTTGAATACCTTGAGGGGTGTAGTTTCTAAAATGGGGCCATTTAGGGGTGGTTTCTATTATTTAAGCCCCACAAAGTGACTTGAACTGGTCCTTAAAGTGGGTTTGCTTCTAAACTTCTAAACCTTCTAATGTCCCCAAAGAATAAAATGGCATTCACAAAATAATCCAAACATGAAGTAGACATATGAAGAATGTAAAGTAATAACTATTATATGAGGTATCACTATCTGTTTAAAAGAAGAGAAATTGAATTTGGAAAATTGCACATTTTTTAAATTATTTTTTGTAAATTTGGGATTGAAAAAAAATAAAAAATGAAAAATATTGACTGAAATTTACCACTACAAACTCCAAGCACTAACACTATGTGTGAAAAAAAGACACAAAAGTATAAAAATATATTTAAGGGCAAATCATAAAAAAAAGTTCCAGAACACAGAAGGGGTGGCACTGCTTCCTTTTCCTTTCTTCAAAAAAACTGGATCTCCCAGACTGGGTCCTCTCTACCACTCGTGACAGTGCTTCTGCCTCTAAGTCTTTCAAATGTGCAACAAAAGAAGAAACAACTAGGCGGCACTCACCAAAAAGTTGATGTTCTTTATTCCAGATGCCATAAACAGTCACCGATACAGGCATGGGGCGGACAAACAAACAACGCAGGCAAGTAGCTGGTGGCGACGGCCGTTTCGCGCCTTAGTGCTTCTTCAGGCCACTAACGTTCTGACATAATTACGTCACTTTTATATGCCGCTTCATCTGTCCGGAGCACATTGATTCCGTCACACAGGAACCGGCCAAATACATATAAACACCAAAAATATGCAAATAAAACAAACAATATATATTTACAGAAATACTCCAAGATCGTTTCTATCATTCAATCCCAGAGGGCCCATAGCTCCGGAACGCATGATCCATCTTGCTTTCTTCCTTAGGAGGGGACGATGTCTACGTGCAGACTACACACTATCTCAATCCCTACAAACCTCAATACCTTACTACACACTTACCATCATGCTCAGATTTCACATGTTCAATTAATCGTGGAAAACCTTTCCCTGTAACAATTGAATTAACATGTTCCCTACATCTCTCACCAAGGCTCCTAATGGTTTTTCCTATGTAAAACCTACCACATACACATAATATGAGGTACACTACATATTTACTTTTGCAAGTTATCAAGGTATTTACTTTATAATGTAATCCACCAAAAACCAGTAAATGCCATTGGGGATTGTATTTACAGTAGGAACAATTACCGCACCTGCGGTTTCCCACAGATACCCAATCTTTCAGTCATATATCAGATTTTGGTTCCACTAAACGACTCCTAACTAGCCAGCCTATCAGAGTATGGCTCCTCCTAAAGGCTACTAATGGTTTAGACCCTGTGATCTCTTAAACTATCGTCCCTTTCCACTATGTCCCAATTTTCCAATTTATTCTTATCACTTTCCTAATCCGATCCGCCATTGGACTATATTTAAAGGAGAAAACGAAACGTTTCTGATTGTTCTTTCTCTTCCTAACATTTGTATTCCCCGACGTTACCACACTTCGGTGCAAAGATGAAGCCTTCTGCATTGCCTCATTCAATAACTCCGTCGGGTACCCTCTAGCTAACATTGTTTCTTCAGATCTAAGGATTGTTTCCTGAAACTCTCCTCCATCCCGTTAATCCTTCTTAATCGGATAAACTGTCCATATGGGACTGCTTCCTTCACACTATCCGGGTGGTAACTGGAGAAATGTAGAAGTGAATTGGTTGCCCTCAATGACCAATTCACCATCTTTTACCAATACCAATACATCCCAAAATTCTAATTTGGAGCCTCCAAAATTATGGGTGAACTTCATATTCATTTTATTCTCTGTATTGAGATACTCCACAAACTTCTTGAACAGAAGCTCTGTGCCCAACCAAACAATAAATTCATTGTCTCTGAAACTTATAGGTGAAACTCGAAAAATTTGAATATCGGGCAAAGTTCATTTATTTCAGTTTAATGCAACTTAAAAGGTGAAACTAATATATGAGACAGACTCATTACATGGAAAGCGAGATATTTCAAGCCTTTATTTGGATGATTATGGTTTACCGCTTATGAAACCCCAAAGTCTCAATTTTGAGGTCCCCTTTGCTGAGGGGATATGGATTAATTGAGTGTGACAGTTTGAGCCTAGAATATTAAACCTTTTCACAAAATTCTAATTTTAAGCTGCATTAATGCAATTCCTTTTAATTTGCATTACTGAAATAAATGGACTTTTGCACGATATTCTAATTTTTCGAGTTTCACCTGTAAATAGAGCTGTATATAGGACACAAAGGGGTTCTCCACCGAATGCACATATTTATCTTTGAACCTTGCAAAATAAATATTTGCAAACGTACATGCGACTGGCGTGCCCATGGCCGTTCCAGATTTCTGTTTGTACCACTTATCCCCAAACCTGAAGGCATTGTTCTTTAAAATCAAGCTTAAAGCTTCTCTTATAAAATCGACAAAAATCTCACTTTTGTCAGTGCCACGCAATACTTCAGTCGCTGCTTCAATGCCTTCATCTTGTGGGACACGGGTATACAAACTTTCTACATCTAAAGAGACCAGTTGGAACTGAAAAGACTTCAGTGCCAGTAACAGGTCCCCCGTGTCTCTAATATCAGACCTCTGCTTCGGCCGGTACAGTCTGAGCAGCCCCAGTCCACGTATTTAGACAGAGGTTCAGTCACTAATCCAACCCCCAAGACTATAGGTCTCCCGGGGGGGTCAGTGACTTGTGTATCTTCGGTAAGAAGTACCAAGATGGTTTAGACCAGGAGTGCACAACCTGCAGCCCCGGGGCCACATGCGGCCCTCGATACTATTCTGTGTGGGCCCCAACCATCTGGTAACAGACTGGTAGGTCTATGTCTTGTGGCTGCTCACATGTATCTTTCATGTATTTTTCCATTAGATGGGAGTACTAGAAGTGTAACTAGACATTTATGATGTATACTGTATGTTCTATATGCCATAAATACAGTATTTCAGTTGGTAATACCACTTTAAGTTTTATTTTCGACCATTGGAATTGGTTGAGGCTGTCAATGTGGCCCCCAACCAGAAAAGGTTGTGCACCCCTGGTTTAGACGGAGACAACGGTAACAGTTTTTCTGCTTTTCTTTTGGACAATACATTACGTTCCACATATTTATGTAAAAGACTTCTGAATATGTTCTGTATCCTTAGGCTACTTTCACACCTGCGTTCGATCGGATCCGTTCTTAACGGATCCGCTCATATTAATGCAGACGGTGGCTCCGTTCAGAACGGATCCGTCTGCATTATAACTTAGAAAAATTTTCTAAGTGTGAAAGTAGCCTGAGCGGATCCGTTCAGACTTTACATTGAAAGTCAATGGGGGACGGATCCGCTTGAAGATTGAGCCATATGGTGTCATCTTCAAGCGGATCCGTCCCCATTGACTTCCATTATAAGTCTGGACGGATCCGCTCGCCTCCGCACGGCCAGGCGGACACCCGAACGCTACTTGCAGCGTTCAGGTGTCCGCTCACTGAGCGGAGCGGAGGCTGAGCGCTGGCAGGCGGATGCATTCTCAGTGGATCTGCCTCCACTGAGAATGCATTAGGGCCAGACGGCTGCGTTCAGGGCCGCTTGTGAGCCCCTTCAAACGGAGCTCACGAGCGGACACCTGAACGCAGGTGTGAAAGGAGCCTTACAGTGGGATTTACCTTCAATGTCCCATAAACATTACTGTCCCCTAATTTCCTCGCTGCCCCTGCCACATAATATTATCGTGTCGTCAGCTCCACGTTCCCCCCCTTGTCCGCCGGTTTAATGACTATATGACTGTGATTGTAACCATTTGAGGGCTTTTTCTTCCTCTATATCGAAAGCATTGATTTACCCCATTGATTTTCTGTTGCTTTGGTGTGTTAAATATTAACGTTCACCCTTGTGAACAAACTCACGTGTGCGTAACGTTATCCGTCCCCTGATATATGTTACATTCTGTAGAATGTTAATAGCTCCATAGACTGCTATAGGGAAGGAAGCAGGAGAGGCTGGAGAAATGGCCGTGTTACTCGCCGAGTCAATGAATCAATTTGTTTTAACATTAAGTTTGAAAGTTAAATAAGAATGAATGAGAGAACGAACAGGAAACAGGTTTTTTTTAGAGCTTATTATGAAGTTGGTTCTAATATTTAATGATCCAATGTGACACAGGACCAAAAACATCACACGGATAATTTCAAGCAAAATATAAATGAACAAATTAAGGCTGGGTTCACATAACGTTTTTCCCATCCGTATAAGGGTCCATTCACACGTCCGCAAATGGGTCCGCATCCGTATTTCTGGATCGGAGCCCTGAACTTCCAGGCCGCGGCTCCGCAAAAAAATAGAACATGTCCTATTCTTGTCCACAAATAGGCAGTTCTGTGGGGGTGCCGGCCAGGTGTATTGCGGATCCGCAATACACCACAGACGTGTAAATGGACCCTAAAGGGGTTGTCTCACTTCAGTAAATAGTATTTATTATATAGAAGAAGTTAATACAAGCCACTTACTAAAGTATTGTGGTTGTCCATATTGCTTCCTTTGCCGTCTGGATTCGTTTTTCCATCATATTATACACTGCTTGTTTCCATGGTTACAACCACCCTGCAGTCCATTAGTGGTGGTCGTGCTTGCACAGTATAGGAAAAAGCGCCGGCCTTTCTGGTGGGCAGGACCGTGGGACTGCACATAGGCTGCTGCTTTTTCCTATAGTGTACAAGCACGACCACTGCTGCTGGATTACATGGCTGTTGTAACCATGGAAATGATCATGTGATGGAAAAATGAATCCAGCCCACAAAGGAAGCAATATGGACAATGACAATACATTAGTAAGTGCTTTGTATTAACTTCCTCTACATGATAATTGCTATTTGCTGAAGTGAGAGACCCCTTTAACTTAAACAAAAACCGTATACATGAAATGGATGCCTCAGACTGATGCCAAGCAGTGGCATCCGTTCACCATATAGTTCCATTGTAAAAAAATAAAAATAAAAGTTTTTTTTACCGGACTGGCCAGCATACAAGAGCGTGGTGTGCTGCGCTTTAGTATCCTATTTTTTGTAGCGTATTCATCAAACGGAGCCATAAAACATGAAGTGAACCCACCCTAAAGTGTTAAAGGGGTTGTCCTCAGGATAGGTCATCAATATCAAATCAGCAGGTGTCCAACACCCAGCACCCCCGCCGATTAGCTTTTTGAGGTCTCCGCAACCTCCTCGCAGCTTACCAAGCACAGCGCCGTCCATTGGATAGTGGCTGTGCTTGGTATTGCAGCTCAGCCCCATTCACTTGAGGCCAAGTGACCAATGAACGTGACGTCACTGGTCTAGGAAGAGGCCGCAGCGCTAACCAGAACACTGCAGCCTCTTCAAACAGCTGATCAATAGGGGTGACGGGTGTCGGACCTCCGCCAATCTGATATTGATGACGTGTCCTGAGGATAGGCCATCAATATCCAAATCTCAGTCAACTCCTTTAATGTAGGTTTCATACATCATAGCTGTATATAGCTGTGGAATCTGAGCCTATTTGCAGAATAAATGTGGTGCTGCTTTCTTTCTTCCGTGGGAGAGCTAATTAGCTTATTTCTTCCCAGGGAGCGTTGCTTGTAAGACTCCCCAAACCAGTTGGATCTCCGTAAGGAACGCTAACACCCTTGAGAGATCGCATTAAAAAAAGAGCTGTCACCTCTCCCGACATGTCTGCTTTAGTAACTACTTGCATTTCTTGGAACTTTGCATTGGGCCGTTCCTCTTTTCTTCCTTCTGAATACTTAGGAGTAACTTGACCATTCCTCTTGTTAAAGTGGCATGTGTCTACACAGTTGGTACTGAAACCACTGATTGGGCAGTGCCTACGTGTGTAGGGACACGCCCTCAACTGGTAACACCCAGTTGTCAATGAATCCATATATTTCTAGGAGGAATAATAGAGTCCTATGAAAAGATACTTCAGAACTGTTATTTCATGGAAAATACAAGCAGTTACTAAATTAGACACATCAGAAGAGCTGAGGTTGTTTACTGTCACTAATCAGCGGATCACAGACCGCCCCGCCGCTAGGCTCGCCAACGATAAACTACAATCTTTAGAGGACTTGCCGGTGAGTTTTCAGCATCCCTACCGCGCCACCATAGGAGACTTGCAGCAATACAGCATTCCCATGGATGTGTTTGTGCAATGTAAGTGCATGCTGGGTCCTCCAGAGCGAGAGCTGCCCCCCCCCCCCCTTCCCCAGTTGTCTAATATTGCGCTAAAGCCAGCTTTTCTGCCAGCCATTGTGTTAAGGGCCTTTTATAACAACATAATGGGATATGAATGTCCATAGAAACGTTAGTTCAGCCGATCATTGGCTCATCTACACC
Source organism: Bufo gargarizans (assembly GCF_014858855.1). NCBI lineage: Eukaryota > Metazoa > Chordata > Amphibia > Anura > Bufonidae > Bufo > Bufo gargarizans. The sequence continues at coordinate 440,732,388 of NC_058084.1, forward strand.
ACCCACCCATCAGTCGACAATGAGAATACTGATGACCCCCATCAGCCCCCGTACAGTAAAAGGACTTGCTTCCTATATTCAGAATTGCCTGTTTAGTTTTACCAGAACATATTTAAAGGGGTTGTGTCACCTCAGACATGGAAGGCATATCACTAGGATAAGGCGACTTTCACACTTGCTTTGTTAATTCCGGTATCGAGATCCGGCAGAGGATCCATTTTGATTTCGCACGTCAGGATGCATCCGTTCCGTTAGGATGCAGTTGTGTGAAATCAAAATGGAAAAAATGAAAGTCAGTGGGTGACGGATCCAGTTTTTTAGGCTCCTAAAAAAACGTATCTGCCACCCTTGACTTAGGCTACTTTCACACTCGCGTTTTGGCTTTCCGTTTGTGAGATCCGTTCAGGGCTCTCACAAGCGGTCCAAAACGCATCAGTTTGCATTCTAATGTATTCTGAATGGAAAAGGATCCGCTCAGAAAGCATCAGTTTGCCTCCGTTCAGTCTCCATTCCGCTCTGGAGGCTGCCTGCAGCGTTTTTCTGTCCGCCATGTGGTGCGGAGCAAGACGGAGCCGTCCTGGCACACAATGTAAGTCAATGGGGACGGATCTGTTTTCTCTGACACAATAGAAAACGGATCCGTCCCCCATTGACTTTCAATGGTGTTCATGACAGATCCGTCATGGCTATAGAAGACATAATACAACCGGATCGTTCATGACGAATAGATGCGGTTGTACTATGGTAACGGAAGCGTTTTTGCAGATCCATGACGGATCCGCAAAAAACGCTAATGTGAAAATAGCTTTACATTGTTTTTAGTGATGGATCCATTTTTTTCAGTTTTTATGACCGGAAACAAAACCACAGCTTGCAGCGGTCACAAAAAGGAATGCTGCCCAAAGGGAAGACATCCTGAACGGATTTCTTTCCATTCAGAATACATGAGGACTAAACGGAAATTATATTTTTTTTTTTCCTGTATTGAGATCCTCTGCCGGGTCTCAACACCAGAAAACAACAACGTAAGTCTGAAAGTAGCCTAAGCCATCAATGTCAGATAGGTGCAGGACCTATCTATAGAACAGGCCCCCGAAGTGAACGGAGAGCAACCAACAAATGCGTGGACTAGTAGGCCTGAGGCCTATGTGGTAGTATAATTCCGGTGCAGGCGTGCGTGATGACATCATCGCGTGCCTGCCTCACCATCCCGGACATAGGTAAGTATTAGCTTTTAGTTTTGTTTTTTTTTGTCTGTGTGTGCCAACTTTGGGGGGCAGAGGAGGACATGGGGGCAGTGTGGGGGCAAATCACTTCAGGGGGCGCAGTATGGGGGCAGATTATTACATGGGGGAAAACCATTTCATTGGAGGCAGATTATTATATGGGGCAAATTACTTCATAGGGGTGCAGTGTGGGGGAAATTACTTCATGGGGGCAGTGTGAGAAAAAATTACTAAGGGGGGCAGTGTGGTTGGAAATTACTTCATGGGGGCAGTGTGAGAAAAAAATACTATATGGGTCAGTGTGAGGGAAATTATTATATGGGGGTAGTGTGGGGGAAATTACTATATGGGGGCAGTGTGAGGGAAATTATTATATGGGGGTAGTGTGGGGGAAATTACTATATGGGGCAGTGGGGGGAAATTGCTATATGGGGCAGTGTGGGGGAAATTGCTATATGGGTCAGTGTGGGGGAAATTACTATATGGGTCAGTGTGGGGGAAATTACTATATGGGTCAGTGTGGGGGAAATTACTATATGGGGGCAGTGTGGGGGAAATTACTATATGGGGGCAGTGTGGGGGGAATTACTATATGGGGGCAGTGGGGGGGAATTACTATATGGGGGCAGTGGGGGGGAATTACTATATGGGGCAGTGGGGGGAAATTACTATATGGGGCAGTGGGGGGGAAATTACTATATGGGGCAGTGGGGGGGAAATTACTATATGGGGGCAGTGGGGGGAAATTACTATATGGGGGCAGTGGGGGGAAATTACTATATGGGGCAGTGGGGGAGAAATTACTATATGGGGGCAGTGTGGGGGAAATTACTATATGGGGCAGTGTGGGGGAAATTACTATATGGGGCAGTGTGGGGGAAATTACTGTATGGGGCAGTGGGGGGAAATTACTATATGGGGGCAGTGTGGGGAAATTACTATATGGGGCAGTGGGGGAAATTACTATATGGGCAGTGGGGGGAAATTACTATATGGGGGCAGTGGGGGAAAATTACTATATGGGGCAGTGGGGAAATTACTATATGGGGCAGTGGGGGGAAATTACTACATGGGGCAGTGGGGGGAAATTACTATATGGGGCAGTGGGGGGAAATTACTATATGGGGGCAGTGGGGGGAAATTACTATATGGGGGCAGTGGGGGGAAATTACTATATGGGGGCAGTGGGGGGAAATTACTATATGGGGCAGTGGGGGGAAATTACTATATGGGGCAGTGGGGGGAAATTACTATATGGGGGCAGTGGGGGGAAATTACTATATGGGGGCAGTGGGGGGAAATTACTATATGGGGGCAGTGGGGGGAAATTACTATATGGGGGCAGTGGGGGGAAATTACTATATGGGGGCAGTGGGGGGAAATTACTATATGGGGCAGTGGGGGGAAATTACTATATGGGGGCAGTGGGGGGAAATTACTATATGGGGCAGTGGGGGAGAAATTACTATATGGGGGCAGTGGGGGAGAAATTACTATATGGGGGCAGTGTGGGGGAAATTACTGTATGGGGCAGTGTGGGGGAAATTACTGTATGGGGATAGTGTGGGGGAAATTACTATATGGGGCAGTGTGGGGGAAATTACTGTATGGGGCAGTGTGGGGGAAATTACTGTATGGGGGCAGTGTGGGGGCGTTTCTATTAGGGGACATTATTTTTGGGGACACTATACAGGCATTATTACCTGGAGCGCAGTATAGGATGTTATTATTACTGGGGGCACTCTAGGGGACATTATAATTGCTGTAGACACTATAGGGCCCTTTGGGATAATTTATCAAACTGGTGTAAAGTAGAACTGGGTTAGTTGCCCATAGCAACAGATTCCACCTTTCATTTTTGACTGTTCCTTTGGAAAATGAAAGGTGGAATCTGATTGGTTGCTGTGTGCAACTCAGCCAGTTTCACTTTGCACCAGTTTGACAAATGACCCCAATTATGAGAAATCTAACATGTCTGTGAAACAAACTCTGTAGAGATGAGATGCGGGTGAAAGAATTTGTCATGGCGGTCTAACGGAGGAGAAGAGGAAAGAGAAGGTCTACATGACAGGAGATGTCACCCGAAGTAAGAGGTATGTGGTGCTGTATTCCCCTATATGTAGAGCTGGCTCACTACTGTGACCTGTGTCTCATCTTCTCCGCCAAGTCTTTTTTATCATTATCGTATGTATTTAAAATTTGACAACTAAAATTTTAATTTGTCACCTGCAGTCCTATGTACCAGCCCAGATAACAGTGATAACTTTCTGTGTACAGATAATGTAGTAGATGTTCCATGCAGACCCCACATAACACAATAGTTCACTGTGGGGTGTTACATAGGACTTCAGGTAACATCTATGAAATCTGTACTCAGAGAGTTATGAGATGGTGGGGGTCCGACTCCTGGCACCCCCACCAATCAGCTGTTTGAGGAGACCGCGATGTCCCAGTGAGCGCCGCAGCCTCTTTGCTTGTTACTAAGCACAGCGCTGTCCATTTGATAGCCCTGCGCTCGGTATTACAGCTCAGACCCAATCACTCAGATGGGACAGAGCTGCACCGAGACCATGTGAACGATGAATGTGATGTCATATGGCCGAGGAAGAGACTGTGACGCTCACGAAGCACCGCAGCCTCTTCATACAGATTTTTTTTTAACTAAGATGGAGGGAGGGGTCCGAGTTGGGTAGACAGCCCCGGGCCTATCATGCACTTAATCCGCCCCTGACTACGAAGCACTTCCATGGGATTTCATGTCTGTGTCTCCGCACTGCAAAATATAAGACGTCCTATTTTTTGCCGTATCTTTCAGATCGCGGACCCATTCGAATCAATGGGCTACACGACACGGTGTGTACATGGCCTGTGACCGTGCATGACTGCTATTTGCACGGGCACTGAGCCCTTACATTTGTGGGCATGAGCCCTTAGACAAACTTCCGATTTTGTTAGATCTAATGGTCAGTAATATTCAATTCATAGATTTAGAGATTCTTTTTTCAAAAACATATACTTTTACTTTAAGGTAACAAATCCCATAAAACTGTTGTCCTTGTATTTTTAGCGTTGACTCAAGAAAAACGTTGTTAATCCTAAAGGAGAGGACTAATTGTACAGCTAAGTGCCGCCATCTGGTGGTCATTAGGGGAATGAGCAGAGCCTGTTTTGATTTGTCTGCAGTAGTTATGTTGTATATTAAATGAGAAGATGCTCACCATGGCTTTACTTGCTGTATGTCATGCAGCCGGTGCAAATGCGACATCGCTATACAGCTCCAAAGTGATATTTGATTGCGGTTTTGGCATCATTGTGGGCAAGCGTCCAGCATTCAGAATAGGGATATTTGCACAAATTGTTCATCATTTTTTCCAATATTTTGTGTGTTTATCTTTAAATCCTACCACTTGAGTTGTGCGATCAGTTTGTGTTGAAGGATTTAAAGTAAAACTTTAGCATTGGCCTAAGGGAACAAATACGCCGAATTCAGAATTATTCAAAACAATATTCTGTAGTTTTATTGTAAATTTTCATGTCAGATTCCAAGAATATTTTAAGTCTGGTGTTCACCTTAAATAGCAGAACCCGTCCCCGGCCTCTCCTGACATGTCTGTTGTAGAAACTTCTTGCATTCCCCATGTAATAACTATTCTGAAGCACCTATTCTTATGACTCTATGATGTGCCGTTCCTGTATTATTCCTGCTAGAAGTTATAAATGAATTACTAGCAGTTTTCAATTAAGGTCAAGCTGGGTGTTACCAATTGGGTGTGTGTCCCTGCACAGTCTAAAGCAGGAATCCTCAAACTGTGGCCCTCCAGCTGTTGCAAAACTACAACTCCCATCATGCCCGAACAGCCTACAGGTATCAGTCTACAGCAGGGCATCGTGGGAGTTGTAGTTTTACAACAGCTGGAGGGTCACAGTTTGACGATGCCTGGTCTAAAGTCTCATGCAGACGTACGTGGAACATGGTCCGTGAGATACTGGACTGGCATCCTGCTTAGTGCAGGAGCGCACGGCGTATTACTGTACTGGGGCGGCACAAAGCGCACGGCGTTATAGCAACCAATGACACCGTGCGCTCCTGCACTAAGCAGGATGCCAGGCCGGGATACCACGGACCGTGTTCCACGGACGTCTGCATGAGGCTTAATTCTATCCAATCACTGCTGCCAGTGTCAGACTGCTGCAGGGACATCCTCCCAACTGGTAACACCTGTCAGCACCTTCAGTGCAAAATGCTAGCAATTCATTCATAACTTCTAGTAGGAATACTAAAGGAATGGCACATCATAGAGTCATAAGAATAGACACTCCAGAATTGTTATTACATAGGGAATTCAAGTAGTGGCTAAAGCAGACATTTCAGGAGAGGGGACAGGTCGTCCGTCTGAGACTGGCTGCACTGATAAGATAGTGTGAGATACACCCCCAACTGGTAGCACCCAGCTGGACCTTCATTGCAAAAGTCTAGTAATTCATTCATTACCTTCTAGTATGAATAATAGAGGAATGGCACCACACATCATCAGAGTCTTAAAGAGGACCTTTCACCTAAAAAAAAAATGTAAACTAAGACCATAGCTTTACTTACATGCCCCCATGAAGTGTTGATCGTTTTTTCTTTTTTCAAACTGTGCCCCCGTTTGTCCGCTATGCCCCCCCGGAATAATTCCCGCCGTCTATGCTAATGAGCCAGCCTCAAATGGGCTGGCTTTAAAAGTTCTCCTCGGCGTGCCTTCTCTCTTCTCCCTGGCACGGAGCGCATCCAATCAGCGCGCTCCGCTATTAGCCGGATAGACGAAATCGCTCCAGTTCTCTGAAGTCTCGCGAGAACTGGAGCGTCTTCTCCCTGGCTAAGAGCGGAGCGCGCTGATTGGATGCGCTCCGTGCCAGGGAGAAGAGAGAAGGCACGCCGAGGAGAACTTTTAAAGCCAGCCCATTTGAGGCTGGCTCATTAGCATAGACGGCGGGAATTATTCCGGGGGGGCATAGCGGACAAACGGGGGCACAGTTTGAAAAAAAGAAAAAACGATCAACACTTCATGGGGGCATGTAAGTAAAGCTATGGTCTTAGTTTACATTTTTTTTTTAGGTGAAAGGTCCTCTTTAAGAGTAGATGCTCCAGAATTGTTATTACATGGCGGAATCAAGTGGTTACTGAAACAAATGTCAGGAGAGGGGGCGGGTGCTCTTTAAAGAGGTTATTCCCCTAGAACAACCCTCCCTTTCTTCAGGTAACCCCCTGATGATGAGCTGATTCATGAGACCCATCGACCATTAGCTCTTTTCGCCACATAATGCAGTTTTTTGCGGTCCGTGTGCCTTCCACAATTCGCGGAACGGAACAGGCGGCCCACATAGTAGAATAGCCTATTCTTGTCCGCAAAACGGACAAGAATAGGACATGTTTAATTTTTTTTTGCGGGGCTACGTAACGGAGCAACGGATGCAGACAGCACACAGAGGTCTGTCCACATCTTTTGCGGCCCTATTGAAGTGAATGGGTCCGCACCCGAGCTGCAAAAACCGTGGCTCAGATGCAGACCAAAACAACGGTCGTGTGCATGAGGCCTTAGGCTGATGGGACATCAGCATCCTTCCCCTGGTACAAAGGGAATGTGGTGCTACCTGCTGGTGCCCACTGAATTAAAGAAACATATGTGATAAAGGGTCACACCGAGTCCTCTTTGTGGTAGTTCTCCGCTCCAGGTAACATTTAGGGGTTCCTAGCAGTGGAACCTCCACCTTGCAGTCTATACGCCCTAATTTGCGCCCCTCAGAAAGCACAGATACCCAGGTGCCCTGACATCCACAGATAGCACAAACTGTTCAGAGCGGTGATTGTGCAATTATGCAAGGTCTTATTTAACCCCTTAGTGACCGCATAAGCAACTTTTTACGGCAGATGCTAAGAGGCCTTAAACCTGCATGTGAGGGTATCAGGGCTGGCTTTAGGTCAGATTGTGTCCTCAGCAAAAGTTTATTTTAGCAACACCTTTTTTGCTACTAACCCAATCTAGAGCCCCTTCTACCTTTTGAGTCCCCTACCCTCCAAAAGGTCCCCTCCACAAAATGTCCCTCTCCTCTTGCCACACAGAGCACCTACTCTATGGGCCCTGCCACCTTCTGTGTCCCCTGCCCCCAGAGAGTCCCTGCTATAATCAGTCCCCAATATCCCCTGCAACCCTCAGTACCCCTACCATGTTCTGTGCCGCCCTCCACTAAGGCCTCTTTCACACGGGCGTCATGTTTTTTGCCCGGATAAGAGCCGGGTGCGTTGCGGGAAAATGCGCAATTTTTCCGCGCGAGTGCAAAACATTGTCATGCGTTTTGCACTCGCGTGAGAAAAATCGCGCATGTTTGGTACCCAAACCCGAACTTCTTCACAGAAGTTCGGGCTTGGGATTGATGTTCTGAAGATTGTATTATTTTCCCTTATAACATGGTTATAAGGGAAAATAATAACATTCTGACTACAGAATGCATAGTATAATAGTGCTGGAAGGGTTAAAAAAAGAAAAAAGTTAACTCACCTTATCCTCTTGTTCACGTAGTTCGTTCCCGGTCTGTTCTTTGCTAGCTGTGGGCTTGGGCTAAAGGACCTTTGATGACGTCAGATCACATGCTCCAATCACATGGTCCATCACCGTGGTGATGGAGCATGTGATCTGACGTCATCAAAGGTCCTTTAGCCCAAGCCCACAGCTAGCAAACTACAGACCGGGAACGAACTACGCGAACAAGAGGATAAGGTGAGTTAACTTTTTTATTTTTTTAACCCTTCCAGCACTATTATACTATGCATTCTGTAGTCAGAATGCTATTATTTTTCCTTATAACCATGTTATAAGGGAAAATAATACAGTGAATAGACTGTCACCTAGAACCCATGCGTGAAAATGGCACCGCATCCGCACTTGCTTGCGGATGCTTGCGATTTTCACGCAACCCCATTCACTTCTATGGGGCCTGCGTTGCGTGGATTATCGCACCGCAACGCACAAAGAGGAGCATGCTGCGATTTTCACGCAACGCATAAGTGATGCGTGAAAATCACCGCTCATGTGAACAGCCCCATAGAAATGAATGGGTCAGGATTCAGTGCGGGTGCAATGCGTTCAACTCACGCATCGCACCCGCGCGAAATACTCGCTCGTGTGAAAGGGGCCTAACAGAATTCCTGCTACCTTTTGTCTCTCATAGAGGCGCTGGCACCTTCTGATCCTTTGCCTCCCACAGAGCCCACACCGCCTTTTATCCCCTTGTCCTTTGCCCCCCACAAAACTCCTATGATCTTCTGTGTCCCCCTTACTCGAACAAAGCCTCTGACTTTTTTTGTTTGTCAGCCCCCGACGTCCCTTCACAGAGCCCTGGCACCTTCAGAGGATAGATAAGTCTTCTGCAGTCACTCGCGGGGACCTAGAAAGGACCCCAGGGCTGTAAGTTCAGTAATCCTGCTGTTAGGACACATTAGTGTTGCCTTAACTGCAGCCTGTGCCATAGAGATATAGGCAGCGGGCCCATAGTGGGGGAGCAAGGAGGAAGGAAGTTATACTTTTTGGCACTGATGGGAGTAGTAGTAGTAGTTCACAGTGGCTATCTTTACTCCAATGCCCCCTGGGGTGTGTAGTGAATGGATAGCGCACCATTTCTTTCTTGTGGCACATCCTAGAATTTCTGGGGGCTTCTGTCTGGTGGTAGTTGAGGTACCCTTGATAGTGAACCGTTGGCAGGGTGCAAGGCAGGAGGGCAAGAACAGGGCCGCGGAAGGCTGATGGTGTCAATAACCAGGCCCATTTTGTTACAGTAATTAAAGTTTTTCTTTACTGAATAGTTAATGGGAGTAGCAGCAACAGGTACAGTTCTGGACTATGTTACAGAGTAGGCTTCTTCCAGTAGCTGTGTATAGGCAGTGGCAATGATGGTGTCACAGTGGGGAGTGGAGGAAACCCCACCGTACAATATGGAGGGTAAACGGGAAGACAACTAGGCCTGGATAAGGGAGCAGGTCACCTCCTATAGCGTCCTTAATCCTCGCCCTGACTCCTCACCGTATGGGCGGACCTGGATGGTAGGACGGCTCATATCCAGGAAACCTAGGACCCTGAGTCGTCCTGATAATCCCTCAAATAGAGAAAGGGGCTGAGACAACCTGTTCATCCCAGACACGGAACAGGAGTCTCACTGGCCTAGCTGCCAGAGAAGGGAAAGACAGTGCACAGCTACTAAATCAGCAGGCAAGAGCCAACAGACAACACACACTTACCTGCCGAGATAACAACGGCAACCGGACCCCCATGCGGACAGGATGCATGTGGCCCCCGGCAGAGCTGCACACTGACTTGTGGTTCCCCCTCCGGGGAACCCAGAGACCACCTTCCGGAAATACACAACACAAGGGACATGTCTAGCAAACATCCTGGATAACAACACCAACAGACCAGACATGTAACAACAACTAGACAAGGTAATAACCACCCATACATAAACATCACCAAACATATGCAAGGGTAGTGAGAGAAAGGAAGACAATGGGATGACATCAGGAAGACATCGCAGAGACATCGATGTCCCACTAGGTAGCCCTCAAGGAATGGGCAGATAAAACACCCAGGACAGGAGCAAGCTCCATCACCAACAAAGGCTGGAGTACAACTGACTCCAGCCTGGAAGCCACAGGTGATAAAAACCTAGTGGCCACACCCAAGTTAACCCCTCCAGCACCAGACAGGGGAGGAACCAGGAGAAGTGGAGCAAAGCACATACATGCTGCAACAACAAAGCGGTGCCCCTGGCAACCAGCATGCGCGGCCATGTGTTTCGGCGCACAACACCGAGGCTGTGACAGATGGTACTCACTCTAAGTTCACTTTGCAATCTTCCCAAATAATCACAGGAGTGAAATTCAGTTCTCATGATCTCTTTCTGCAGTTCCCAGTCTGCAGGGTGCAGATCTTAGATGCAGATGGCCAATCCATCTCAGTGTGGTCGGCGCCAAAGCAATATACCCTTTCTTCAAGCAGTAAAGTCTTATTGCCATAAATTTGCAGTACATTACTGTCTGAATTCAGCACAGCCATGATGGTCCTAGACCTTCTGTGGATGTCTGTTCCCTTACGTCCCACCAGCAGCACAGATGGGGTTAACTGCCCCTGTGGACTGGTAGGACCGGCGGAATTTTAATGAGCCCAAGAACCAATAAACGATCTTCAGCTCCCTGAAAGGGAGGAGATCACCCCCCAGCCCACCGTGTTTTTTTCTGTCCTTTGGACAGGTTGGACTGGCGTATCGCTCCCTTTCAGGGAGCTGAGAGTGTCAGGGGCTCCTTTCCTCTAAGTATAGGATCGCCCCGTTTTTTCTTTCTAGCTCTCTTTCTTGCCTTTATTTTAGGCTGATTGCGGCGATTTTTTTGTACCTGGGACCGTCGGGGAGTGGGGTGTCCCCCTCCCCTCTCCTTTCAGTCTTTTCTGAGGTCTCCGTTCCTCCCATCGCCGCATGCATGCGGCGTTATGGGCGCCGCCATCTTCCGGAAGTGACGCGCACTTTGTGCGCTACGTCACTTCCGGTTTCTTCGCAGCGCGATCTGAGGGTTTATCCTCACCTCCCTGATTAAAGTGCTCCCCTATATTCATCCTGGGATCCGGGATGACCCAGGGGAGCTATCTACAAGCAGGCTGAGCCAGTATTTGGCTCTCTTATATATCTGGGCTATTTCCGATCTGGGACCCGCCCAGGGGGCGGGGCTTTCTCCTTTTAAGCGCCCAGAGCCTGTCATTCAGTGCTCTGGTTGCATCGCTTTGACAAGCTAGCTCCAGAGTTCCCTGCGCCTTGTGATATCCTTAGTAGTATTGCTTGACGTGGGTTTGTGTGTTCCTCTGCTGCAGCTCTATTTTTCTTCTAGTGCTGGTGGGCCCCCTTAAGGTCTTGTTTCTTCACCTCTAATTTTTTAGGTGTTATGACCTGTCTTTTCTTTCCAATTACAGACTATGGCTTCCCCCAGGGATCCGGATCAGCGAAAGTCTGGGGCCAAGAGGAAGCATTTGGCGTGTTTTGATTGCAATACGCCCCTAGACGACGGCTGTCCCTATTCTAGGTGTGAGAGTTGTCGCACGACATCCACAGAACCCACGATGCAGGAGATGTTTCAGTGGACGAAGACTTACGTGGATGATTCCATTAAGGGAGTGGTGCAGTTACTCAATGAGAGGTTACCAACACCCTCTCAGACTCCCATGGATGTGGTCGCTCCAGTCGCACCAGTCGAAAGACCTACCCCCTGGTCGGTGGGGTCTTCTTCTGAGGAAGAAGAGAATACTTCTTGCTTTTTCCCTCCAGAAAAGACGCAGAAGTTACTTAAGTCCATCAGGTCGGGGGACCAGGATGTTGACATTGGGGAGTCCTCCGATCCCGCCGTACGGACACAGCGTGTCTTCCGAGCGGATGAGACCCTTCTCTCTGTGATGCGCACAGAATGGCGCAAACCTGAGAAAGGCCCAGTTCTCACCAGAAAGTTTAAACTGATGTACCCGATGGCTAAACCCTTGGTGGAATCGTGGGGTTCCGTTCCCAAGGTGGACATGGCGATAGCCAAGTTGTCCCGGCGCACTCTAGTCCCTGCAGACGATGGGTCTAGTCTGCAGGACCCTCTTGATCGGAGGGCAGAGTGCACCCTTAGGAGGAGTTATGCGGCGGCCGCTGCCTCCGCGTCAACTTCAATCGCGGCCACTGAAGTGGCCACCTATTTACGCTCTAGGCTCAATCAGATCCAAACAGACGTGGACCAGAGCGTATCCAGGGATGATATCCTGGCAGCCTTCAAATCAGCCAATCTGGCTATGGACTTCCTAGTCGACTCCACCCAGATACAGCTGAAGCTGGCCGCAAAAACTATGGCCTTAGTTTCGGCTGCCCGCAGACCACTTTGGCTGAAACCCTGGATCGCGGACAACGCGTCCAAATTCAACCTCTGTGGGCTCCCCTTTGAACCAAACAGGCTGTTTGGGTCCGAATTGGACAAGATAATGGAGGGGCTCTCCGACAAAAAGGGGAAGAGCCTCCCCCAGCAGCCCTTTCGGGGACGCCCCAGGCAGGGAAAGAGGCGCGAAGTACGCCCGGGGCAGCAATCTAGGCGCAGAGATTGGGGGGGACCGTCTCGTAAGTATTCGAGGCGCTCCCGTAAACCCGCCAAGGAGGCAAAACCCTCCTGACTATGGGCCTCCTCGAGGCTCTTGGATAAGCCCTGCTGCCCCTGCAGTGTCTCCTCTAGACTTTCCCATACCACTCCCCCAAATACCCGTGGGGGGCCGTCTCTCCTTTTTCAAAGACTCCTGGAGTCAGTTGATCGCAGACCCTTGGGTTCTGAACTTGGTCTCCGTCGGGTACCGGGTAGACTTTCTCTCTCTCCCACCAGACAGATTCGTCGCTACACGAAACTTCGGGCCGGCCAAACAAGTGGTCCTGGAATCTTACATCCAGGACTATATCTCCAAGGGAGCCCTAGAGGAGGTGCCGGCAGGGGAGAGAGGCCTAGGCATTTATTCACCAGTGTTCCTGGTTCCCAAGAAGACGGGAGACCTCCGGATTATCATCGATTTGAGATTTCTCAATCGATTTATAAGGAAAACAAGGTTTCGTATGGAAACCATAAGGTCAGTCACCCATATCCTCAACCTCGGGGATGTCATGGCTACTCTGGACCTCAAAGATGCTTACCTTCACATCCCGATCCATTCCGCCTTCCGGAAATTTCTCAGGATCGCGGTCCAGATTTCAGGGGTTCGCAGGCACTTTCAGTTCACCGCGCTCCCCTTTGGAATCTCTTCTGCCCCCCTGATCTTCACCAAGGTGGTGGTATCGGTGGTGGCAGCATTGAGACTCCAAGGGCTGACTATCATTCCTTATCTGGACGATTGGCTCTTCATAGCCTCTTCAGTTCCGATCCTTACCCACCATCTTCAGATCGCAATCTCCTTTCTTCTCCGCCTAGGCTGGATCATCAACTGGCAGAAGTCGAATGTGAGCCCATCATCTTCAATCCAATATTTAGGATTCGTAGTCGACTCTGTGGAGATGTCCCTCCGGTTGACTCAAGAAAGGAAAGCGCGGATTCAGGACCTGGCAAAGGTCCTTCATGTCCCTCGTCGAGTCTCTATTCGGACTCTCATGAGGATGGTGGGGCTCATGTCAGCGGCTGCGGACGCAGTCCCTTGGGCGCTATGGCACCTCCGTCCTCTTCAGTCGGAGGTCTTACACTTATGGAACGGCAGCCCTGCGGGGCTAGATTCCCTGTGCTCCCTGTCCGGTCAAACCCGGAATTCCCTCAGATGGTGGTTTCGACTGCCAGCAGGGAAGTCTATGACCCAACCAGTTTGGGTCATATTGACTACAGACGCGTCCCTTGTAGGCTGGGGCGCTCACCTGGACGGATCCCAAGTGCAGGGATCTTGGTCCCCCTTGGAGCGGCATCTTTCTTCCAATCATCGCGAAATGCGAGCTATCCGGCTAGCCCTCCTTCACTTCGCCCCTCAGATTCGGGGCAAAGCGGTGAAAGTCCAGTCAGACAATATGACTGCGGTTCTCTATATAAACAAGCAGGGAGGCACAAGGTCATTACCCCTTCTATCAGAGATCGGGGTGATTCTTCGGTGGGCAGAGCTGAACCTTTCCCATCTATCTGCCGTTCATATCCGAGGTTCCCTCAATATGATAGCAGACCGCTTAAGTCGAGGATTACCGACCATGGAGTGGTCTCTGCATCCGGAGGTCTTCAGGCAGCTAGTTCACAGTTGGGGTATGCCAGAGGTGGATCTCATGGCAACCAGGTTCAACGCCAAGGTGCTGAGGTTCTGTTCCCTGTATCGGGAAGACAACCCCCTGGCGATAGATGCTCTGTCGATACCGTGGAGGTTCAGGCTGGCTTACATCTTCCCTCCCTTTTCCATGATACCGAGGGTATTGATGAAAATCCGTCAGGATCAGGCCTCGGTAATAGCCATCATACCGTTTTGGCCCAAAAGATCCTGGTTTACCCAGCTCATTCAGATGAGTCGGGGACAATACTGGAGACTCCCCCCGGAGCAGACCCTGGTGTCGTGGGACACTCACCTCTGCCCAGATCTGCACAGGTTCAACCTGACAGCCTGGAGGTTGATCAGTCCCTTCCCAACATAGAAGGGCTTTCCGAGTCGGTCCTGAGAACTTTGTCGCATTCCCGAGCAGAGTCTACAAACAAGGCCTACTCCAGGATCATGAGAATCTTCGTGGCATGGTGTGATTCCAAACAGGTGGCGTCTGCAGATCCGCCCCTTCCTGCGATACTACATTTCCTTCAGGACGGATTAGATAGAGGCCTATCTCCAGCTACCTTGAAGGTACAAATGTGTGCCATCTCGGCCTGTCTCAACAGGCCATACTCTCGGGATCCACTCATCAAACGCTTCCTGAAAGGGGCGGAAAGACTAAAGCCTACTATACTGAAACCCATTCCCCAGTGGGATCTTTCAGTAGTGCTCAGGGGTCTAGCATCTTCCCCCTTCGAGCCTTTGGAGGAGGTTGATTTCAAATATTTGACTTTAAAGATGGTTTTTCTTCTGGCTATAGCCTCAGCCAAAAGAGTTTCTGAATTGCAGGCTTTCTCTGCAATTCATCCATATATTATTTTCCTACAGGACAGAGTACTCCTGAAGTTTCTGCCATACTTCAGACCTAAGGTGCCTACTTTTCAGAATATCAACCAGGTAATCTCCTTACCAGTTTTGTTTACAGCCTCCTCCTCTGATACTCCAGCTAGAGATCCGCTGGATATTTCTAGATGCCTCCAGATCTATGTGGATAGATCCAGAGAGTTCAGGATAGATGAGAATCTCCTTATCCTGTTTGCCGGTAAGTCTAAAGGCCGTAAAGCGTCTAAAGCCACCATTAGTCGCTGGATCAAGGAGGCCATTAAGGAAGCTTTTGTCTCCCAAACCTTAGATCCTCCCGAGTTTGTGAGAGCCCACTCTACTAGGGCGGTCTCCACCTCGGTTGCGGAAAGAAGCCTTCTCCCCTTAGAGTTGATCTGTAAGGCGGCCTCCTGGAGCTCTGAGTCAACCTTCATCTCCCATTATAGGATAGATGCTAGGATGGCAGAGTTTTCGGCTTTCGGGCAGACAGTTCTTACTTCTGCCAGGCATGAGGACCCTCCCTAGGGGTTTTATCTTGCTATCTCCCCATCTGTGCTGCTGGTGGGACGTAAGGGAATCGTTAATTTCTAACGATAATTTGTTTTCCCTTAGTCCTAACAGCAGCACACAAATATCCCTCCCTAATTTACATTATACTTGTTAAAGACACGGTGGGCTGGGGGGTGATCTCCTCCCTTTCAGGGAGCTGAAGATCGTTTATTGGTTCTTGGGCTCATTAAAATTCCGCCGGTCCTACCAGTCCACAGGGGCAGTTAACCCCATCTGTGCTGCTGTTAGGACTAAGGGAAAACAAATTATCGTTAGAAATTAACGATTCTCTTTCCCTCAGGGATATTCTCTCAATTAAGTTGTTCTCTGGAAGTTTTTCAGTCTCATGAATGTTGTTTTTTCCGGATGAGGCTTCTCTTTGTGCCTACTTGGCAGGAGCTAACACATGTCTGTCTGTCTTGACTCTAGTTCCGTTCAGCCAGTGACGTCGCCAAGGGGGGCCAGAGGGGGCCACGGCCCCCCCTACATCACGCTGTGCCCCCCAACTCAGCAGCTCGGGGAGGGGTGGCGGCATCTGCAGGGCACAGGGAGATGAGCGCTTCCATTGCGCTCATCTCCATAGTCATCTGTATCGCCGTCCTCAGGACAGCGATACAGATGCCTGTGCGGCGGGGCAGGGGAGGGAGAGGCGTGTCCCTTCCTCTGATAGGCTGCCGGCACTAGGCCGGCAGCTTATCAGAGGCCGGCGTAGGCGTGCATCGCATCGCTGACATGGAGGTAAGTATAAGTGTTTTTTTATTTTTTATATGTACAATAGTTTTACAGCCACATTAGTAGGGCTCTTGTTACCGGCACATTGTGGGGGCTATAAACTCTTGTTACTGGGCTAGCACATGATGGGGGGCTCTTACTGGCACATGGGGGGGCTCTTGTTACTGGCACATTGAGGGGGCTCTTGTTACTGGCGCATTGGTGGAGCTCTAAGCTCTTGTTACTGGGCTGGCACATGATGGGGGGCTCTTACTGGCACATGGGGGGCTCTTGTTACTGGCACATGGGGGCTCTTGTTATAGGCACATGATGGGGGGCTTATTACTGGCACATCATGGGGGGCTTACAACTGGCACATGATAAGGGGCTTATTACTGGCACACGATGGGGGGCTCTTATTACTGGCACGTGATGGGGGGCTGGGCTCTTATTACTGGCACATTGGGGGGCTCTTATTACTGGCACATGATGGGGGTTCTTGTTGCTGGCACATTGGGGGGGCTCTTATTACTGGCACACGATGGGGGGCTCTTATTACTGGCATGTGATGGGGGCTGGGCTCTTATTACTGACACACTGGGGGGCTCTTATTACTGGCACATGATGGGGGCTCTTGTTACTGGCACATTGGGGGCTCCTATTACTGGCACGTGATGGGGCTGGGCTCTTATTACTGACACATTGGGGGGCTCTTATTACTGGCACATGATGGAGGTCTCTTGTTACTGGCACATTGGGGGGCTCTTATTACTGGCACATTGGGGTGCTCTTCTTACTGGCACATGATGGGGCTCTTGTTACTGGCACATGGGGGGGCTCTTGCTACTGGCACATCGGGGGCTCTTGTTACTGGCACATTGGGGGGGCTCTTGTTACTGGCACATTGGGGGGCCTCAAGCTCTTGTTACTGGGCTGGCACATGATGGGGGGGATCTTACTGGCACATGGGGGCCTCTTGTTACTGGCACATGGGGGGGCTCTTGTTACTGGCACATTGGGGGGCTCTTATTACTAGCACATGGGGGCTCTTGTTACTGGCACATGATGGGGGTCTCTTGTTATTGGCACATGATGGGGGGCTCTTGTTATTGGCACATGATGGGGGGGCTTATTACTGGCACATAATGGGGGGCTTATTACTGGCACATGATGGGGGCTTATTACTGGCACATGATGGGGGCTCTTGTTACTGGCACATTGGAGGGGCTCTTATTACTGGCACACGATGGGGGGGCTCTTATTACTGGCACGTGATGGGGGGCTGGGCTCTTATTACTGACACATTGGGGGGCTCTTATTACTGGCACATGATGGGGGCTCTTGTTACTGGCACATGATGGGGGACTCTTGTAACTGGCACATTGGGGGGCTCTTATTACTGGCACATGATGAGGGGTTCTTGTTACTGGCACATGATGGGGGGCTCTTGTTACTGGCACATGATGGGGGGGCTCTTATTACTGGCACATGATGGGGGGCTCTTGTTACTGGCACATGATGGGGGGGCTCTTGTTACTGGCACATGGTGGGGGGCTCTTGTTACTGGCACGTGATGGGGGGCTCTTATTACTGGCACATGATGGGGGGGCTCTTGTCACTGGCACATGATGGGGGGGCTATTGTTATTGGCACATGATGGGGGGCTCTTGTTACTGGCACATGATGGGGGACTCTTGTTACTGGCACATGATGGGGGGGCTCTTGTTACTGGCACATGATGGGGGGCTCTTGTTACTGGCACGTGATGGGGGGCTCTTATTACTGGCACATGATGGGGGGCTCTTGTCACTGGCACATGATGGGGGGGCTATTGTTATTGGCACATGATGGGGGGCTATTGTTATTGGCACATGATTGGGGGGCTTATTCCTGGCACATGATGGGGAGCTTATTCCTGGCACATGATGGGGGCTTATTACTGGCACATGATGGTGGGCTCTTATTACTGGCACATGATGGGGGCTTATTCCTGGCACATGATGGGGGGCTTATTCCTGGCACATGATGGGGGGCTTATTACTGGCACATGATGGGGGGCTCTTGTTGCTGGCACATTGGGGGCTCTTATTACTAGCACATGGGGGGTTCTTGTTACTGGCACATAATGGGGGGGCTCTTGTTATTGGCACATGATGGGGGGCTCATGTTATTGGCACATGATGGGGGGCTCTTGTTATTGGCACATGATGGGGGGCTTATTACTGGCACATGATGGGGGGCTTATTACAGGCACATTATGGGGGCTTTTGTTACTGGCACATTGGGGGGGCTCTTATTACTGGCACACGATGGGGGGGCTGTTATTACTGGCACGTGATGGGGGGCTGGGCTCTTATTACTGACACATTGGGGGGCTCTTATTACTGGCACATGATGGAGGCTCTTGTTACTGGCACATTGGGGCTCTTATTACTGGCACGTGATTAGGGGGCTGGGCTCTTATTACTGACACATTGGATGGTTCTTATTACTGGCACATGATGGGGGTTCTTGATACTGGCACATGATGGGGGGCTCTTGTTACTGGCACATGATGGGGGGGCTCTTATTACTGGCACATGATGGGGGACTCTTGTAACTGGCACATTGGGGGGCTCTTATTACTTGCACATGATGGGGGGCTCTTGTTACTAGAACATGATGGGGGGGCTCTTGTTGCTGGCACATTGGGGGGGCTCCTATTACTGGCACATGATGGGGGCTCTTGTTACTGGCACATGATGGGGGGCTCTTGTTACTGGCACATGATGGGGGCTCTTGTTACTGGCACATGATGGGGGACTCTTGTTACTGGCACATGATGGGGGGCTCTTATTACTGGCACATGATGGGGGGCTCTTGTTACTGGCACATGATGGGGGCTCTTGTTACTGGCACATGATTGGGGGGCTCTTATTACTGGCACATGATAGAGGAGCTCTTGTCACTGGCACATGATGGGGGGGCTCTTGTCACTGGCACATGATGGGGGGGCTATTGTTATTGGCACATGATTAGGGGGGCGCTTATTGCTGGCACATGATGGGGGGCTTATTACTGGCACATGATGGGGGGCTTATTACTGGCACATGATGGGGGGATCTTGTTGCTGGCACATTGGGGGGGCTCTTATTACTGGCACACGATAGGGGGGCTGTTATTACTGGCACGTGATGGGGGCTGAGCTCTTATTACTGAAACATTGGGGGCTCTTGTTACTGGCACTCTGGGGGGCACTTATTGCTGGCACGTGATGGGGGGCTGGGCTCTTATTACTGACACATTAGGGTGCTCTTGTTACTGGCACATGATGGGGGCTCTTGTTACTGGCACATTGGGGGGCTCTTATTACTGGTACATTGGGGGGCTCTTATTACTGGCACATTGGGGGCTTTTGTTACTGCCACATGGGGGGGGGCTCTTGTTGCTGGCACATGATGGGGGCTCTTGTTACTGGCACATTGGGGGGCTCTTATTACTGGCACATTGGGGTGCTCTTCTTACTGGCACATGATGGGGCTCTTGTTACTGGCACATGGGGGGGCTCTTGCTACTGGCACATCGGGGGCTCTTGTTACTGGCACATTGGGGGGGCTCTTGTTACTGGCACATTGGGGGGCCTCAAGCTCTTGTTACTGGGCTGGCACATGATGGGGGGGATCTTACTGGCACATGGGGGCCTCTTGTTACTGGCACATGGGGGGGCTCTTGTTACTGGCACATTGGGGGGCTCTTATTACTAGCACATGGGGGGCTCTTGTTACTGGCACATGATGGGGGTCTCTTGTTATTGGCACATGATGGGGGGCTCTTGTTATTGGCACATGATGGGGGGCTTATTACTGGCACATAATGGGGGGCTTATTACTGGCACATGATGGGGGCTTATTACTGGCACATGATGGGGGCTCTTGTTACTGGCACATTGGAGGGGCTCTTATTACTGGCACACGATGGGGGGGCTCTTATTACTGGCACGTGATGGGGGGCTGGGCTCTTATTACTGACACATTGGGGGGGCTCTTATTACTGGCACATGATGGGGGCTCTTGTTACTGGCACATGATGGGGGACTCTTGTAACTGGCACATTGGGGGGCTCTTATTACTGGCACATGATGAGGGGTTCTTGTTACTGGCACATGATGGGGGGCTCTTGTTACTGGCACATGATGGGGGGGCTCTTATTACTGGCACATGATGGGGGGCTCTTGTTACTGGCACATGATGGGGGGGCTCTTGTTGCTGGCACATTGGGGGGGCTCTTATTACTGGCACATGATGGGGGGCTCTTGTTACTGGCACATGATGGGGGCTCTTGTTACTGGCACATGATGGGGGACTCTTGTTACTGGCACATGATGGGGGGGCTCTTGTTACTGGCACATGGTGGGGGGCTCTTGTTACTGGCACGTGATGGGGGGCTCTTATTACTGGCACATGATGGGGGGGGCTCTTGTCACTGGCACATGATGGGGGGGCTATTGTTATTGGCACATGATGGGGGGCTCTTGTTACTGGCACATGATGGGGGACTCTTGTTACTGGCACATGATGGGGGGGCTCTTGTTACTGGCACATGATGGGGGGCTCTTGTTACTGGCACGTGATGGGGGGCTCTTATTACTGGCACATGATGGGGGGCTCTTGTCACTGGCACATGATGGGGGGGCTATTGTTATTGGCACATGATGGGGGGCTATTGTTATTGGCACATGATTGGGGGCTTATTCCTGGCACATGATGGGGAGCTTATTCCTGGCACATGATGGGGGCTTATTACTGGCACATGATGGTGGGCTCTTATTACTGGCACATGATGGGGGCTTATTCCTGGCACATGATGGGGGGCTTATTCCTGGCACATGATGGGGGGCTTATTACTGGCACATGATGGGGGGGCTCTTGTTGCTGGCACATTGGGGGCTCTTATTACTAGCACATGGGGGGTTCTTGTTACTGGCACATAATGGGGGGGCTCTTGTTATTGGCACATGATGGGGGGCTCATGTTATTGGCACATGATGGGGGGCTCTTGTTATTGGCACATGATGGGGGGCTTATTACTGGCACATGATGGGGGGCTTATTACAGGCACATTATGGGGGCTTTTGTTACTGGCACATTGGGGGGGGCTCTTATTACTGGCACACGATGGGGGGGCTGTTATTACTGGCACGTGATGGGGGGCTGGGCTCTTATTACTGACACATTGGGGGGCTCTTATTACTGGCACATGATGGAGGCTCTTGTTACTGGCACATTGGGGGCTCTTATTACTGGCACGTGATTAGGGGGCTGGGCTCTTATTACTGACACATTGGATGGTTCTTATTACTGGCACATGATGGGGGTTCTTGATACTGGCACATGATGGGGGGCTCTTGTTACTGGCACATGATGGGGGGGCTCTTATTACTGGCACATGATGGGGGACTCTTGTAACTGGCACATTGGGGGGCTCTTATTACTTGCACATGATGGGGGGCTCTTGTTACTGGAACATGATGGGGGGGCTCTTGTTGCTGGCACATTGGGGGGGCTCCTATTACTGGCACATGATGGGGGCTCTTGTTACTGGCACATGATGGGGGGCTCTTGTTACTGGCACATGATGGGGGCTCTTGTTACTGGCACATGATGGGGGACTCTTGTTACTGGCACATGATGGGGGGCTCTTATTACTGGCACATGATGGGGGGCTCTTGTTACTGGCACATGATGGGGGCTCTTGTTACTGGCACATGATTGGGGGGCTCTTATTACTGGCACATGATAGAGGAGCTCTTGTCACTGGCACATGATGGGGGGGCTCTTGTCACTGGCACATGATGGGGGGGCTATTGTTATTGGCACATGATTAGGGGGGCGCTTATTGCTGGCACATGATGGGGGGCTTATTACTGGCACATGATGGGGGGCTTATTACTGGCACATGATGGGGGGATCTTGTTGCTGGCACATTGGGGGGGCTCTTATTACTGGCACACGATAGGGGGGCTGTTATTACTGGCACGTGATGGGGGCTGAGCTCTTATTACTGAAACATTGGGGGCTCTTGTTACTGGCACTCTGGGGGGCACTTATTGCTGGCACGTAATGGGGGGCTGGGCTCTTATTACTGACACATTAGGGTGCTCTTGTTACTGGCACATGATGGGGGCTCTTGTTACTGGCACATTGGGGGGCTCTTATTACTGGTACATTGGGGGGCTCTTATTACTGGCACATTGGGGGCTTTTGTTACTGCCACATGGGGGGGGCTCTTGTTGCTGGCACATGATGGGGGGCTCTTGTTACTGGCACATTGGGGGACTCTTGTTACTGGCACATTGGGGGGCTCTAAGCTCTTGTTACTGGGCTGGCACATGATGGGGGGCTATTACTGGCACATGGGGGCTCTTGTTACTGGCACATTGGGGGGCTCTTATTACTGGCACATGAGGGGCTCTTGTTACTAGCACACACCTGAAGGACAGCACCATAAGGTAACTACAGATTTCCTAATCCTAGCCCATTTTTGATAAATCATGGTATAGATGAGGTTATATGAAAGTTGTTTAACTTGTATACCGTTCAGAGTATGTTGTTTGTTATAATCTGCTTTAGTAATGAGGTCTGTACTCTGCTATAAACAAATGATTTTTTACTCAGGGGGTCTACCCAATGGTCTACACAAGACAGTGACCGCATATACATATATATATTTATAAATTATAGACCACATGACCTAATAGGTGGAACACTTAACCCACATAGTTGGTCAAACTGACTTGTGTATTTTACATTGGACAAACACCCCATAGAGACAGTTACGGCAAATATTTATATAGACTGCATCGCTAATGTCAGTAGGTTCACCCTCGGATCACAATAAGCTGTCTATTGTTTTTACAATATATATTTTTTTACAATATGTTTACCATATATACTCTCCCCTATGTTCAATATATGTATTTATATATATATATATATATATATATATAACAACCCCCTCCCCCTTTTTTTCATCAAGACCAAAGATCCTAATACGTATATCATGTAACTCATACCGTATGTATATTATCTTTCTAGATTTAAGACCACTGAAGAAGGCCTTGACAGGCCGAAACGTCTGGTCATTATCTCACTTATATATTTGAGCTGTTTAACGTGCACTGGAACTTGGTCATATGATGACAAAATTAAGAATTAAAAAATAAAATTCAATAAGTAAGAAGACAAGCTGTGTGCTGCAATTATTCTACTTGTTACTGGCACATGATGGGGGGGCTCTTGTTATTGGCACATGATGGGGCTCTTGTTATTGGCACATGATTGGGGGATTATTACTGACACATGCGGGGGGGCTGGCACATTGGGGGGGGTTCTTGTTACTGGCACATTGGGGGGGCTCTTATTACTGGCACACGATCGGGGGCTCTTATTACTGGCACGTGATGGAGGGCTGGGCTCTTATTTCTGGCACATTGGGGGGCTCTTATTACTGACACATGATGGGGGCTCTTGTTGCTGGCACATTGGGGGGCTCTTATTACTGGAACATGATGGGGGCTCTTATTACTGGCACATGATGGGGGCTCTTGTTACTGGCACATGATAGGGGGGCTCTTATTACTGGCACATGATAGAGGAGCTCTTGTCACTGGCACATGACAGGGGGCTTTTGTCACTGGCACATGATTGGGGGGCTCTTGTTACTGGCACATGATTGGGGGGCTCTTGTTACTGGCACATGGTTGGGGCACTTATTACTGGCACATTATTGGGGGCACTTATTACTGGCACATTATTGGTGGGCACTATAGGGGCAGCTACTGAGGACACAAAGAAGGGGTATTTTATATGGGGGGCTCTGTACATTAGAATTTTATACTGGGACACATTATGTTGGGTACTATGGGGAAGCGGGGAGAGGAGTACTATGGGGTCATCTACTGTCACCGCCACTTCTGTGAGAAGGTCTGGCAGACGTTCTTCTCTACCTCTTGTATGATATTCTTTGCTTTGGTTTCACTTTCTCATCTCCTTCTTCTGCCAGGTGTCACTTATTTAGACATAATCGTCTTCCTTTATATTCCCTCCCATACTACCTCACTTTGCAGGTTTATACTAATTCCTGGATGAAGTGTTCACTGCTGGAGGCTGCGTCTGCTGTTTGCTCAAATAAGTCCTTTACTTTATTGTGTTTGCTTGCTGGATTGATTCTAGGTGACCCTGACGCCCTCTGTATTAAGTGCAGGGAGCCGGTGGTCGTGTCCCCTCACTATTATAGGGTTTTCAGGTGTCACACAGGGTTAGGTACGTGGGCATGCAATCGTTTACCATTGAGACCCTTGTATGTGCATAGCAGTCAGGGAGAAATCTAGGGGTTTTATAGGGCTCACCTAATAGCTCCTTAGTTTGGGATCAAGCCAGTCGCTCGTTTATTTATAAGTTCCAGCTATCTGCAAATCTCATTCATGATATCTACAGGGGGCACTAAGAAGGGGTATTTTATACTTGCAAATTATGGGGGACAATGAGGGCATCTACTGGGGCACTATATACGGGGCATTTTATACTGGTACATTATGGGGGGCACTAGGAGGAAGGGGGAGAGGAGCACTATGGGGGTGTTTATTGGGGGCACTATATAGGGGTATTTTATACTGGCATATTATGGGCGCACTATGGGGACATTAGCTCAACTGGGGGCATTACAAAGGGGTATTTTTTGCACTGTCACATTATAAGGAGAATTATTTCTACTGGGGGGCATTATGGTGGGCTTTATTACTCCCCCATGGTAAAAGCCCCCTAGTAGCAACACCAGCCTCTCCCTGCTCTGCTATTCCTCTGCCCCTTCTCCAAATCCTTATTATGAAATCTTTCTCATTAGGATAATGTAACGGGGTTACGAAGGTGCACTCGGTCTCCCATTAGCCGCAGACCTGCTGCTTAGCTTCGGGAGCGAGGATCTGTGCTTGACCTCATTCCCAGGGCGGCTTTGCTGGCTGGGAGGTTCCCTGCTCCTAAGAGCCCCCCCCCCCCAATGTCCTAAGTCTGCCTTGAGCGCCGAGCTGATCACTCGGTGCTCGACTGGTTGGTCTGTCGGTCATGTGACGCTGGCCACGTCACATGACCCTCACTCCCCACTATAAATACAGGCAGCCTGCTGGCCACAGGTTGCCTGTTAATTTAGGTTCCACCTGTGATGTTGTATTTCCTGGCGTACTTACCTCCTGCTGTTTCCTGACGATCCTCTGCCTGCTCCTTGTGTACTTTGCTGCTCTCCTGGTATTCTGACCCCGGCCTCCTCCTGACGATCCTCTGCTTACTCCTTTGGTACTTCACGACTCTCCTGGTATTTATGACCCCGGCTTCTCCTGACTATTCTCTGCTTGCTCCATTTGTACTTTGTAGCTTTCCTGGTATTGACTCGGTCCGTTCACGTTCTGTTGTTTGTCTGTCTGTCATCCCTGCACTTAGTTCAAGCTAGGGATTGCCGTCCAGTTGTCCCCTGTCATTAGGACTCGCGAGGCAAGTAGGCAGGGCCAGGGGTAAGGGTGGAGCGCAGTGGTCACTTCCCTCCCCCTGTGTGTGTGTGTACGTGACCGTTACAGATTAACAGGCCCAATAACCACTGTATTATGAATCCTCTGGTGACCCTGACTGACCATGTCTCTAATCTGACGCAGATGGTGCAGGAGTTAGGGGAAAAACTCAGTTCTTTTGAGTTAGGGCAAGGTTCTTCCACTCCTCAGGCCTCCACTCCGCATTTTGAGCCCCAGATTAAGCTCCCAGAACCCTTTTCTGGAGACCGGAGGAAGTTTCTCTCCTTTAAGGAGAGTTGCAAACTTTACTTCCGTTTGCGCCCCGTGTCCTCTGGCCCCGAGAGTCAACGTGTGGGCATTATCATTTCCCGACTACAGGGTGATCCCCAGGACTGGGCGTTCTCTTTACCTGCTGGCGCCAGTTGTTTATCTTCTGTGGAGGGGTTCTTTCAGGCCCTGGGTACCCTCTATGATGAACCAGACAGGGCTCTAGTAGCCGAGACGGCTCTAAAGGCACTGGTTCAGGGCAATCTACCTGCGGAGGATTATTGCACCCAATTCAGAAGGTGGTGTGTCCCCTCAGGGTGGAACGAACCAGCCCTGAAGAGTCAGTTCAGGTCAGGTCTGTCTGATAATTTAAAGGATCTGCTGATCAGTTATCAACCTCCAGAGACCTTAGAGGAGATGATGACCCTTGTTGTCCGACTTGACCGACGGGTTAGAGAGAGACGACAGGAACAACGGTTTTCTTCCCAGATGGTGGTCCAGCCAGAGGCCTATCCCAGAGACAATGCTGAGGTCTCCACCGAGGAACCCATGCAGGTTGGCATGACCCAAGGGAATCTTCGCCGCAGACGTGGAGAATGCTTTTACTGTGGAGATCCTGACCATTGGATCAACCAGTGTCCTAAGAAGGTCCTCTCTGTCAAGTCTCCTAAGGCAAGGCAACCTAAAGACCAGGTACACCCTGATTTTTCTAAATATAAGCTTTTGGTACCCATTACGATTTCTCTGGGAGTAGATAAATGGCCGGGTAAGGCCTTTATCGATTCTGGCTCAGCGGCCAGCTTTATTGACTCTGAGTATGCTGTAAGATTGGGTATTCCAATGTTTGCTTTACCAACTCCTATCCATGTCATGGCTATTGATGCTACTCCTCTTATTGGTGGTAAGGTGAGCTCATGTACCTCAGAGATTTCTCTAACCGTGGGTGTGTGCCACTCAGAGAGATGTTCCCTTTTTGTCCTGGAGAACCTACCGGCTGAGGTGGTATTAGGGTTGCCTTGGCTCCGACTACATAACCCCACTATAGATTGGTCCAATGGGGAGTTGGTGAGATGGGGGCCTAAGTGTGACTCATGCTTGTCCGTGGTACAGGCTGGGGTCTCAGTAAAGTCAGATACTTTACCCACTGTTGTTAGGGAGTATTCTGATGTATTCTCATCACCAACACCGGAGGTTCTACCCCCCCCATAGACCTTATGATTGTACTATAGAGCTAGTAGAGGGGGCCAAGTTTCCTAAGGGGCGAATTTATAATCTTTCTAAGCCCGAACGCAAGGCCATGGAAGATTATATTAAGGAGAGCCTTAGTAAAGGGCATATTAGACCTTCTGTCTCTCCTATGGGGGCGGGGTTTTTCTTTGTTAAGAAAAAAGATGGTGGTCTTAGGCCATGTATCGATTACCGGAGATTAAATAAAATCACTGTCCAGAATAGATACTCCCTCCCATTGATTCCGGATTTATTTAACCAGGTTCTGGGGGCAACCTGGTTTTCCAAAATTGACCTGAAAGGGGCATACAATCTAATCCGAATCAAGGAGGGAGACGAATGGAAGACGGCGTTCAATACTCCGGTAGGACACTTTGAATATCAGGTGATGCCTTTTGGACTCAGCAATGCCCCAGCTGTGTTCCAAAACTTCATGAACGACATTCTTAGGGAGTTCTTAGGTAAATTTGTTATTGTCTATCTTGACGACATTTTGATATTCTCTCCTGACTTCGAATCCCATGTGTCTCATGTTAAACAAGTATTAGAGGTGTTGAGGGAGAATCAGCTATCCGCTAAGCAAGAGAAATGTGTCTTTGGTGTACAGGAGATTCTGTTTCTAGGGCATGTTCTGACTCCTCACGCCTTCAAGATGGATCCTGGTAAGGTGCTAGCAATTAAGGAATGGGTAAGACCTTCATCCTTAAAGGCGTTACAACGATTCTTAGGTTTCGCCAATTATTATCGTAAATTTATTATGAATTTTTCCGTAATTGCTAAACCGTTGACCGACCTTACTAAGAAAGGGGCGGATTTGGAGAATTGGTCTATTGAGGCCATTTCTTCATTTGAAAAATTAAAAAAGGCATTCAGTAGCGCTCCCATTCTGATCCAGCCTGATCAGGAGAGACCTTTTATTGTGGAGGTGGATGCGTCCGAGGACGGCGCAGGAGCAGTCCTTTCACAAGGTCCTGCTAGCCTCACTAACCTGAGACCATGTGCCTTCTTCTCCAGGAAATTCTCTCCCACGGAGAGAAACTACGACATAGGGAATAGGGAGCTGCTGGCCATTAAATGGGCATTTGAGGAGTGGAGGCATTTTCTGGAGGGGGCAAGGCATTGTGTAACTGTTGTCACTGACCATAAAAACCTTATGTTTCTCGAGTCTGCTAAGAGGTTGAATCCCCGTCAAGCCAGATGGGCTCTGTTTTTTACTCGTTTTGATTTTTCCATTACGTTCAGGCCGGGAAGTAAAAATGTGAAGGCGGACGCATTATCTCGGAGCTTCCATGCTTTTCAACCTACTGAGGTACCACCTGAATCCATCCTACCAGCAAAAATCTTCATAGCAGCTCTAACCCAGGATATCTCGGCTCGCATTAGGTCTGAACAACATCTGGCACCGGTATCCACCCCAACAGATAAGTTGTTTGTTCCCGTACAATTTCGTCTCCAGCTGTTGGGTGAGTGTCACGATTCTGCCTTTTGTGGACATCCGGGTGTTGAGGGCACTAAGGATCTGGTTTCTAGATCTTATTGGTGGCCCACTCTAACTAGGGATGTCAAGTCCTACGTGTCAGCCTGTGAGGTTTGTGCCAGGTCCAAGACACCTAGGACTCGCCCTGCTGGTAACCTACGACCCCTACCCATTCCCAGTAGACCCTGGTCCCATATCTCGATGGACTTTATAACTGACCTACCGCCGGCGGAGGGTAAGACTGTAGTTTGGGTAGTGGTCGATAGGTTTAGCAAGATGGTCCATTTCATTCCCCTGGCTAAACTTCCGAATGCCAAAACCCTGGCGTCTATTTTTTTTAAAGAAATTGTTCGATTGCATGGTATCCCAGAAAATATTGTTTCTGACAGGGGTGTGCAGTTTGTGTCCAAATTCTGGAGGGCCTTCTGTAAAAAATGTCAAATTTCATTGTCTTTTTCTTCTGCCTACCACCCTGAGAGTAATGGGCAGACTGAACGCCTTAATCAGTCTGTGGAACAATTCTTGAGGTTGTATGTGGCTGATGACCAGCAATTATGGGTGAAATTTCTTCCATTGGCTGAATTTGCTTTGAATAACCGTGTCAATTCTTCTGCTGGGGTTTCACCTTTCTTTTGTAACCATGGTTTCCATCCCCGTTTTCATTCTGGGTCATCAGCCTCCTCCTCTAACCCTGAGGCGGATAGGCTCTCCTCTGAACTGTGCACAGTTTGGGCCCGGGTTCAATCGAACTTAGAAAAGGCTCAAAGTTCTCAGAAACTCAAGGCCGATAGGAGACGTTCAAGGGGGGTGAATTTTCAGATTGGGGATAAGGTATGGTTGTCCTCCAAGAATCTCTCTCTTAAGGTAGATTCTAAAAAGTTTGCTCCTCGTTTTATTGGACCATATAAGATCACGGAGGTGATTAACCCGGTATCATTTAGGTTGGAGCTGCCCGAGTCATTCCACATTCATAATGTGTTCCATAAATCTCTACTTAAAAAATATGTTGAACCGGTAGTACCATCGAAAGCCTCGCCTCCACCGGTTCTTGTTAATGATGCTGTCGAGTATGTGGTGTCTAAAATAGTGGATGTCAGGAAGGTGCGTAATTCCTTGCAGTACCTGATTCACTGGAAGGGGTATGGACCTGAAGAGAGATCTTGGGTACCTGCCAGGGAGGTTCATGCTCCTAGACTTGTTCGAAAATTTCATTTAGAACACCCTGAAAGGCCATCGCCTGAAGTCTTGGGTCCGGTGGCCCCTCGTAAAAGGGGGGGTACTGTAACGGGGTTCCGAAGGTGCACTCGGTCTCCCATTAGCCGCAGACCTGCTGCTTAGCTTCGGGAGCGAGGATCTGTGCTTGACCTCGTTCCCAGGGCGGCTTTGCTAGCTGGGAGGTTCCCTGCTCCTAAGTCTGCCTTGAGCGCCGAGCTGATCACTCGGTGCTCGACTGGTTGGTCTGTCGGTCATGTGACGCTGGCCACGTCACATGACCCTCACTCCCCACTATAAATACAGGCAGCCTGCTGGCCACAGGTTGCCTGTTAATTTAGGTTCCACCTGTGATGTTGTATTTCCTGGCGTACTTACCTCCTGCTGTTTCCTGACGATCCTCTGCCTGCTCCTTGTGTACTTTGCTGCTCTCCTGGTATTCTGACCCCGGCCTCCTCCTGACGATCCTCTGCTTACTCCTTTGGTACTTCACGACTCTCCTGGTATTTATGACCCCGGCTTCTCCTGACTATTCTCTGCTTGCTCCATTTGTACTTTGTAGCTTTCCTGGTATTGACTCGGTCCGTTCACGTTCTGTTGTTTGTCTGTCTGTCATCCCTGCACTTAGTTCAAGCTAGGGATTGCCGTCCAGTTGTCCCCTGTCATTAGGACTTGCGAGGCAAGTAGGCAGGGCCAGGGGTCAGGGTGGAGCGCAGTGGTCACTTCCCTCCGCCCCCCCGTGTGTGTACGCGACCGTTCCAGATAAAACACAACATCAGCTCCGCCGAGCCCCCGGCCAAAGTGTTGAAGTGGTGTCCGAGATCCCCAAGGGCCAAGCCAAGTAATTGTACGTTTTCATGTGAAATATGTTTATGTTATACACTGTGCCACACAATATACAGTATATCGCTACACTGTGTAGTCTGTTCTATAAGCACCATTGTTTTGTGGCGGCGGACAGAAAATAATCTGGAAGTGCCCCTCCCGAGACCAGGCTCTGGATCCACCACTGGACCGCTCACAGGAGTGTACATGTAAACTGTAATCCGTATCCTCTGACCTGCAGAAATCAGCACTCGCTTGGTAACAACTAACAGACAGTGCCTGTAGGCTGTAGCCTGGCCCTGTTACCGAAGTTAGCTGAGTGGTGTAAGGTTTTCATCAGAAAAAAGTGCTTGCAATTCTGAGATACTACCTTATCGGGCTGCTGCCACTGATGTGCGGACCCTTTTTTTTTTTCAAAATGACCCCCCGTTCGCCTGCTGTGTTCCCCGTTTGTTTCGTCGCCTCATATGCAAATGAGGCGACTTGGTTATAGCAGGCGACTTGGTTAAACAATCACTCAGATTTCAACATGTCCTAGTTGCCTGTTGATGACACTGCTATGGGGGGATCTGTGGATGACACTGCTATGGGGGGGGATCTGTGGATGACACTGCTATGGGGGGGATATGTGGATGACACTGCTATGGGGAGGGGGATCTGTGGATGACACTGTTATAGGGAGGGGGATCTGTAGATGACACTGTTATAGGGAGGGGGATCTGTGGATGACACTGTTATAGGGAGGGGGATCTGTGGATGACACATATAGCATAAGATGCTATATACGCTATGTGTCATCCACAGATCCCCCTCTATAACAGTGTCATCCACAGATCCCCCTCCATAACAGTGTCATCCACAGATCCCCCTCCCTATAACAGTGTGATCTACAGATCCCCCTCCCTATAACAGTGTCATCCACATTTTCCCCCCCATAGCAGTGTCAGCCACAGATCCCCCCCATAGCAGTGTCATCCACAGATCCCCCCCATAGCAGTGTTATCCACAGGCAACTAGGACATGTTGAAATCTGAGTGATTATATATTTTTTTTAAACCACAGACAGCAGGACTTTTCTTCCCTGTTGCGGTTTTAGGTATTGGGTAAAGTATCGCAGCATATCTAAGCATACTTGTGTAAATGTATCGTTGTTATAGCTGCCCCCCCCCCTACTTTTGTCCTGGCCCCCAGTGTGCCCCCCCCCCCCCCAAAAAAAAAATGAAAGCTAGAGATGCCATTGCAAGACTCTCCACTAGCCAGGGGGCAAGACCAGCCCATCACCCTGGAAACTCGGCTAAGACTGCCAGTGTGAACTGTTTTTTGTCCATATGCAACCACTTGGGATACACAATGCATAAATAAATGATGGCTTTTAACATTTAAATCACATTTATCTCTTGAAAAAACACTTTTAGCAGTGATCCACGGAGCCGCTCACTGTAGGCATGGGAGCTTTGTTAAACTATAGAAATCCTCTAAAGCAGTATCGCAATCCACGTAGTACTCACTTGAAACTCCAGTAGCAGACAGGCCGGGCGGCAGCATAACGTCACTCACTACGTCACGCGCCTGCTCCTCCCACTTTATTAATGAAGCAGTGAGCAGTGAATACTGCAGTGAGCGGAGCCCAGTGTAATAGAATACAATGACTGCACCGGGCCCCACTGCCATTCCAATATCAGTTGCCGCCCCCCGCCCCCTGTATTGGGGGTTATTTACTATTTACACAGGGACACTGTTATAGGGGGGATCTGTCGATGATTCATATATAGCATAAGATGCTATATATGGTAATAAAAATATGGTAATAAAAAATTTAATTAAACATAAAAAAAAATTGCAAAAAATAATCCATTAGTGATTACAACTCATTTGACAGGTTATTCGGTGTGAAATATATACAGTGTAAACAATAAAATAAAAAAAAATTCAAAAGTTACTTTTTCTATATTTGAAATGCAAAAAATGTACTTAAATAACAAAGTAAATTATATGTACCCTCAAAGTGCACAAAAAATGCTATGTCACTCTCATAAAAACTAGGCTTGATATGTGGCCACAGAAAAAAAAAATGTAAACAAATTTTATGCCAAATTTGTAAAATATAAAAAAAAAAAAAAAAAATTGGTATCGCTGCTATCAAATTGACACCAAGAAGAAATGTATCAGGCATGGTAAATACCGTAAAACCGGCCTCTAGATGTGCAAAGCAGGTAGAGACACACCCCAAAAGACTTGCAGCTGTAATTGCAGCGAAAGGTGGTCCTACAAAGTATTACCTCAGGGGGGGGCTGAATCCAAATGCACGTCACACTTTCCAGATCTTTAATTATAAAAAAAATTGAAAACCATATATCTTTTTCTTTTCACTTCACACATTGTTATGGAAGCGGAAGTGGACCCACGGCACCACTGAGCATCTATACCCTGGAGGGGGAGTGGTGAAGTAACTACCTGGTCTTCACTAGAGCCTCTGATGGTGAGGATAGGCTTGGGCTGTTAGGGTAGTCACCATGTACCACTCCAGAGCAGTCCCCAGGTCAGTGGCAGCTGACCAAGGGGTCATAGATACTGCTGCAAGCACCAATGGGAAAGGCATAGTCAGAAAGGCCAGGGTCAGGGCAATCAAGCAAAATCTGTTAAATTGAGAAGCAGGGTCCGGTACACAGAAAAGCAGTAACTTCCAAACACCTTCACACAAGGAGCTAGACAAGTGACCAAAATTGCTCAGGTGCCTTCATGGTGCAGGAAGCGCCTTTAAATACTTCCTGCAACACAGCCATAAGCTGGGGGGATAGAGGGCGTGTACATGCCACCTCACAAGGGAGGAGAGACACACCTGTGCATACCTGTCACCACCAGACATCTGAGAAGCTCTGACAGATGTCTTTCAGAACCTCCTCCTTGAGCTTCCTTTTGTTTTGCTTTCATTTTCTCATCTCGTTAGCCTCTCTCAGCTGTCATGTAGTTGCACTGATTGCATCCCTTTAAATTCCTTCCCAGACTGCTTCACTTTGCGGTTTATATTCCTTCCTGGAGTGTGTGCATGCTGATCCTACTTCTGAGTCTTCTACAGATAAGTTTTGTCTATTCATTTGTGTTTTTCTGTTTGCTGGATCCCAGGTGACCCTGACTCCCTCCGTATCAAGTGTAGGGAGCCGGTGGTCGTGTCCCCTCACTATTATAGGGTGTTCAGGTGTTATACAGTCGAGGTACGAGGATATGAGATCATCTACCATTGGGATTTTCGCATAGGCTAAGCAGCCAGGGAGAGTGCCAGGTCTGATTGCAGGGCTCTCCCTTTTGTTCCTTAGTTTTGGATCCAGTCAGTCGGATATTCATTTTGTGTCTTCTAGTTTCCTGTACACCTTCCGTGACAATACCCTAACAAATAGTACAGGAAGTAGGCTCTGACTTGGAGCACAGATACAACAGTTAAGCTATCCTGCTGCCCGCACTTATTAGCATGGCGCATGGCAGCAGGAGGGAATTAGGGAGCCCGTGCCCGCGCAGGCACGGACCACTGGGCTAACACACATACTTGCTACTTTCTGTTGATCTATCATATAAAATCCCAAGTAAATACATTTAAGGCCTCATGCACACGGCCGTTGTGCGGCCATTCTGTGCATTGGGGACCAATGGGTCCTTGATCAGTCCACACCACAAAAAAATAGAACATGTTCTATTTTTTTGTGGTGCGGAGGCACGGACAGAAACACGCGATGCGGGGTGTACATGGCCGGTGATCGTGTATTGCAGACCCGCCGTATGCAGGCCGCAATACGGCCACGACCGGGCAACGGCCGTGTGCATGAGGCCTAAGTTTGTGGGTATAATGAGAAAAAATGTGGAAAAGTTCAAGGTGTATAACAATATTTTCAAGACACTTTATATGGATTTGTACCATCTCTCTCCTGACAGACAATGTTGGAGAAAAGAAAGATAGGTCATGTGAATTTCAACATGTCCAATCCTCTTCTGATAGGATATAACACACTGCCATTGGGAACATGGCGTGCATAAGGGAGGGTCGGGAGGAATAGCCGTCAGCTGTACAAGTATTCATTCAAACTTCCTATTCATAGTAAATGAAATAGTATTACAAATTCCCAGGGTAGTAAACGGGGAGTTTGTGGTGGGGGCATTTAGATACAAGACCATGGGAGGGAATGAATTTTGGCCTGGGCGCAGGATAGCCTAACCACAACTCTGCAAATCTCTTTATTGTAGATATATTGTATCCTCAGATGGAAATATTTGGATGTGGATCCTTTGTGGATTGTCTCTTACATCTACACACGTTACTAGTGATTCTCATCACCTGCCAGGCTTCCACCCCTCGAAGCGCTCCCATCTTCACTTCCAATAAATAAATCTCTCTTCTGTTCTAAGAAGATTAAGTGATTAACCCTTGAAATTTATAACAAGTCCCAGCAATCCCTTTTGTGCTCTGCACGTCCTACTCAAATCTCAACATATGTAGTCTTCAAGCAAAGAGGAAAAATCAATACAGACCTCAAAGACACAAGAACAAAAAAAAACTAAAAAAAACGCGTGTCTACAAATCGGATGTAGCTGTTAGTACATGAGTCCTGAAAAGTCAATAAGCAGAGCAATTATTACCGTATACGTGTAACACCCCAGAGTGGTGTTACCACTTCTGCACCTTGACTACTGTCTTTACTGGTCAAACCTCATGTCATCTTGTGTATTTATTCCAGGTCCTCCCCACTGTGCATTCCTATTTTGTTATGTAAATGTTATGTTCATATGTAATATGCCTGGTTTACCAGCAGGTGGCAGCAAACACAGCAGAGCTGTATGTAGATAGAATGGAACTTACCATTCCATTCTAACCCCCCTCTGGAGAGAAGTGGGCGAGTCCTACTTCCTGCATGAAGGGTGGGGCAGAAGTTCTAGTCAGTCTAGCTTACCCCCAGCTAGGGGAAGGGTGCCCACGCCAGCCAGAGCACCTTAAGCTCTGCTGGCTATGGAGGTCAAAGCTTGAAGCCTCAGGAGCCAGGGGGAAAGTTCCCTGGCATAACCTAAGAGTCAGACTACAGAGAGAATTGCAGCATAAAGAAGAAGCTGTGTTCTACAGCCAGCCTGTCAGTACAGCAGAGTCAGAGAGAAACAGATATAGCAGAGTGGAGTTTGCCTGCCAGTTCATGCTAAAGCCTGATGGAACCAAGACAAAGCCTGTAAACCATTTTGGAGAATGTTTATGCAAAGTAAAGCTGCCACTGAACTTCATCTCAAGGTCTGAACTCAAGTTATTCTTTTATCCCTCAATTATTCCCCCTATATATTGCTTCAGAGCCAAAGCCTGGAGTCCAGCGGTTTCCAGGTAGGAGCACCGTGACACACAATAAGAGACATTTTAGGCCGCAACAAACCACTCGGCAATTCCTAAACCTGGGACGCGCGACATAGAGGGCCCTGGGGGGGTGCCAGTTGCACATGATAATGTCAGATCTTCCCTCTGATCTCACACCCCTATAGAAACACACAGAGAAGCTCTTATTCCAGCCGCCGAAAGACAACAGAACGCGCACTGCTTAACCCGACAGCAAGAGCGGGTACACGCTGACTACAGTGCTGCCCGGTATACTGGAAAATGTGGTGGGGCATTATAAGGATTGATTCAATCATTATTATAATGAATTGATTTGTATTTTTTCCCATAATTATTTTATTATATTATGGTATAAATATTATTCTTTTTAGTGCTGTGTCTTAAAACATAGGGGTACATTTATTAAGGCAGGCGTTTTCCACGCCAGTCTCAAGTCCCTCTGCCAGAGGTAGTGCCAAAATTATCGAGAAGCGCAGGCTTCTACATAAGTATGGCGCTTTCTCCAGCAGGCGGTGCGACAGACTTAACTTTACGCCAGCCCTCTTGCCGCGACCTTCTCTCTGCTTTTCCTTCAGTCCTGTGGTCACTGTAGTTGAGGTCCAAAGATTCTCGGTGCAGATGGCAGAAACTTGCAGAAGGTCAACCATCACTGCAGGATTACACCAATCTGGGCTTTATGGACAGAAATGAGCCCAAAGGACTCTCAGACTGTGAGAAAGAAGATTCGCTAGTCTGATGAACCCAAGATTGAACTTTTTGGCATCAATTCTAAACATCATGATTGGAGGAAACCAGGCACTGCTCATCACATGCCCAATACCATTGTAAATTGTAGACGGGGAGGGCTCCCCAGTATACAGTAAGGCCACACGGGTTGGGGGCATATCGGTGTTCTCTGCGGCATTGTCTGTTGGAGGATCTGCAGGTGGAGCAACAGTCTCTCTAGGAGGCAGAATCACGACAAGGCGGGGGAGCAGGTATAGCCCACCAGTCAACATCTACAAACGGCTCCGCCACCCTTGCCTCAGTGATGCCTCAACAGGTGCTCGGTCCTCAAACTGACACCGCTGAAGCATGTTGCGATGGAGATTTCTGGTTGGACCCCCAGTACCCACCGGTTCTACCTCGTAGATGGGGATATTAGGTCCTACTCCCCTCTTTACCACATACAATACCGCCTCCCACCGATCATCTAGTTTTCCGGTGTGCTTCTTACCCCTGACCAGTACCTTGTCGCCCGGAGCAAACACATCAAGCTGTACTGGTCCCGGGTCAGGGTGTACAACCTGCTTCAAACGGTCACTTACAACTCAGTTCACTGTTCTCAATCTCCACCGATGCTCCTGAGCCCAGGCAGCGGTGGTCTAGGGCGGTTCACGCATGGGATTGGGCATGTGTAAGCCCTCAATTTCTCTCCCTGCCCTCGCAAACATTAACATGTGGGGTGAATACCAAGTTGTGCTATGGACCTGATTGTTATAGGCCCAGATGAGTTCGGGCAGGTATTCTGGCCACCAGGCTTTCTGATCATCTTCCTGAGTCCGTAACATCTGTAGAAGCATGCGATTAAAGTTCTCACATGCTCCGTTGCCTTGCGGGTGGTAAGGAGTCGTCTGGGATCGTTTAATTCCATACAGATGGTAGAGCTCTTTCATCAATGTCCCCTGAAAACATATGCCCTGGTCAGAATGTGTAGCCTGGTCAGAATGGATCCGCTGCAGACACCCAAATACCTAAATAAAGTGAAGGCATACTGCCTCTCCGGCTGATTCCGCGATCTGATCTCTGGTAGGCACAGCCCCCGCTTATTTGGTAAAATGATCTGTCATCACCAGACAGTAAGAGTGCCCTGAAGTGGAGTATCCTATTTGTACATAGTCTATCATTAGCAACTCTAGCTGCGCCGACGGCTTAATGGTTTGCACAGGAGCTCGCTGTTCGGCACCCTTGCTCAATACACAAGCTCGGCATATTTGGCACGCCTCTTTCAACATGTCTTCCAGACCTGGGCAGTATACCAGTCTGTTAAACCACAGGTAAGTCTTCTCACATCCAAAGTGAACACCTCTCTCGTGTGCCTCTCAAGCAGCCGCAGGACCCAACCTGTTGACAGTACTGCAGCTCCGACTGTATGTAGACTTTACAACACAATAGGTCCTTTATTACACTCAGTTGGGGCCATTTTTGGACGGCCTCAACTTTACTGGTAGTTGTACCCCCTTGGGCGTTACCACATGCCCCAAGTATTCAATACGTCTTTGGAACAGTTGACACTTTTTCGGCTTGCTCTTGATGCCGTGATCTCAAAGTCGTTTAAGGACCTGTCATATTTTCTGCAGATGATCCTCAAATGATATCCCAAACACTACTACGTCATCAAAGTAGATTAACACAGATTCGAAATTCAGATCGCACCCAAACAGTGTTCCATTAGACTTTGAAAGGTCCCAGGCTCATTTGAAAGACCAAAAGGCATCCTGTTAAGCTCATAGAGTCCCATCGGGAGGACTAATGCAGTCTTGGCTCTGTCTTTAGCAGCCATCGGCACTTGCCAGTACCCGCTTGCCAGGTCGAGAGTAGAAAAATACTTACCACGACTAAGAGCAGATAATGACTCCTCGATCCGAGGGAGAGGGTAAGCGTCCCGCCCCTTATAGGCGTTTCATTTTCTGTAGTCAGCACAGAATCACAGGGACCCATCCTTCTTTCGTACCAGGACCAGTGCAGTTTCTAGGTAAAATTTCTCTCAGGGCGAGTGTCAAAAAAACTCCCCCCCCCCCCCCGGTAACAGACAGGCAGGCAGTGCGGGCGGCGGTGCTGACCTCACTCACTGTGAGGTACAGTGAGTGAGCGCCGCCGCCCGCACTGCCTGCCTGTGGGGGGACATTATTTTTAATAAGGATCACTATGGACATTATTTAGAATGGAGGCTGCTGTGGATGTCATTATAACTGTATAATGTCTGATAGGCCTAGTCCTGAGTTATATTACCCTGCCCTGTATAATAATGTACCCTGATACCCCTTAGTTATATTACTCCAGCGGGGTAATATAACTAAGGCTACTTTCACACTAGCGTTCGGCTGTCCGCTCGTGAGCTCCGTTTGAAGGGGCTCACGAGCGGACCCGAACGCTTCCGTCCAGCCCTGATGCAGTCTGAATGGATGCGGATCCGCTCAGACTGCATCAGTCTGGCGGCGTTCAGCCTCCGCTCCGCTCGCCTCCGCACGGACAGGCGGACAGCTGAACGCTGCTTGCAGCGTTCGGGTGTCCGCCTGGCCGTGCGGAGGCGTGCGGATCCGTCCAGACTTACAATGTAAGTCAATGGGGACGGATCCGTTTGAAGATGCCACAATATGGCTCAATCTTCAAGCGGATCCGTCCCCCATTGACTTTACATTGAAAGTCTGAACGGATCCGCTCAGGCTGCTTTCACACTTAGAATTTTTTCTAAGTTATTAATGCAGACGGATCCGTACTGAACGGAGCCTCCGTCTGCATTAATATGATCGGATCCGTTCAGAACGGATCCGATCGAACGCTAGTGTGAAAGTAGCCTTAGGGGTATCAGGGATGGGTACATTATTATACAGGGCATGGGCAGGGTAATATAACTCAGCTCAGGACTAGGCCTATCAGACATTATACAGTTATAATGAGTAATGACACCAACAGCAGCCTCCATTCTAAATAATGTCCATAGTGATCCTTATTAAACTTAATGTCCCCCACAGTGACAGTGGCCCCCATTTTCATGTCTCCCACAGTGGCCCCCCCATTGTAATTAATTCCCCCCATTGTAATTAATTCCCCCCCATTGTAATTAATGCCCCCCCCCCATTGTAATTAATGCCCCCCCAGACCATCACTCGCCTCACAGCAGGCATCAGCACTGCTCAGGGGCTCAGGGCGGGCGGTAACAGGCAGGCAGTGCGGCGCTCACTCAGTCACTGTATGTCACGCGCCTGCGCCGCCTAGTGGGAGGAGCAGGCGCGTGACGTCAGTAAGTCTGACCAGGGCCGGTGCAAGGATTTTTGCCGCCCTAGGCAAGATAAAAATTGGCCCCCCCTTATCAGATCCGGAATTGCGGACCCGGATCCGCAATTCCGAACCTGAAAAAAAATAGTACATGTCCTATTCTTGTCCCCAATAACGGACAAGAATAGGCATATTCTCTTAGTGCCGGCAATGTGCGGTCCGCAAAATGTAGTATTAATAACTAAACAATTAAATAATACACATATTGCATTGTCTACTTACCACCAGGACA
This sequence comes from Bufo gargarizans, assembly GCF_014858855.1. Classification (NCBI taxonomy): domain Eukaryota; kingdom Metazoa; phylum Chordata; class Amphibia; order Anura; family Bufonidae; genus Bufo; species Bufo gargarizans. The sequence continues at coordinate 440,772,713 of NC_058084.1, forward strand.
ATTAGATGATCTGGTCTCTGGCTGCAGTCTGGCTCTGCGGACTCCCTTGTCACTCTCTTCCCCCCCCTCCCTTGTCACTCTCTTCTCCCCCCCCCTCCCTTGTCACTCTCTTCTCCCCCCCCCTCCCTTGTCACTCTCTTCTCCCCCCCCCTCCCTTGTCACTCTCTTCTCCCCCCCCCTCCCTTGTCACTCTCTTCTCCCCCCCCTCCCTTGTCACTCTCATTCTACTACTCCCCCCCCCTCCCTTGTCACTCTCTTCTCCCCCCCCTCCCTTGTCACTCTCTTCTCCCCCCCCTCCCTTGTCACTCTCTTCTCCCCCCCCCTCCCTTGTCACTCTCATTCTACTACTCCCCCCCCCTCCCTTGTCACTCTCTTCTCCCCCCCCTCCCTTGTCACTCTCATTCTACTACTCCCCCCCCCCTCCCTTGTCACTCTCATTCTACTACTCCCCCCCCCCCTCCCTTGTCACTCTCATTCTACTACTCCCCCCCCCTCCCTTGTCACTCTCATTCTACTACTCCCCCCCCCCCTCTTGTCACTCTCATTCTACTACTCCCCTCCCCCCCCCCTCTTGTCACTCTCATTCTACTACTCCCCCCCCCCCCCTTGTCACTCTCATTCTACTACTCCCCCCCCCTCCCTTGTCACTCTCATTCTACTACTCCCCCCCCCTCTTGTCACTCTCATTCTACTACTCCCCCCCCCCTCTTGTCACTCTCATTCTACTACTACCCCCCCCCCTGTCACTCTCATTCTACTACTCACCCCCCTCTTGTCACTCTCATTCTACTACTCCCCTCCCCCCCCCCCTCTTGTCACTCTCATTCTACTACTCCCCCCCCTCTTGTCACTCTCATTCTACTACTCCCCCCCCCCTCTTGTCACTCTCATTCTACTACTCCCCCCCCCTCTTGTCACTCTCATTCTACTACTCCCCCCCCCTCTTGTCACTCTCATTCTACTACTCCCCCCCCCCTCTTGTCACTCTCAGTCTCATTCTACTCCCCCCCCCCTCACTCTCATTTCCTCCCCCTTGTCACCTCTAGTGTAGTGTGGCCGAGCTCTGTTCGCTCCGCGGTACAGGAGCTTTTGTTTCCTGTACCCGGCTGACAGGAAGTGCTCACTTAGTGTGCACTTCCTTTCAGTCCGGCCGGGTACAAGAAACAAATGCTCCTGTACCCCGGGCCGGACCGAACAGAGCTCGGCCACGCTACACTAATAACTCAGCAGTCTGCAGCGCAGGCAGGCTGCGCAGCACTGAGCCGGCCGCTCAGGAGGCTCAGCATGAGGGGCGCCGCCGGCCGGCCGCCCGATCATTTACCTTTATAACGATTTTTTTTTTTTTTTACCTCAACGGGCGCCCCCTGCTGCTGACAGCGCCGCCCGTCCCGCCCGCCCCTAGAAACGGCCCTGACCAGGACCACTGGGGCCGCCCAAGGACTCTGGCTTTCCTGGATAACCTGATTATCCAAATTGCTGGCCACCATCTTCTTAACTTTTTGGTACATATACGGAGGGATTTGACGGTAGCGCTCTCGAATAGGGGCCGTGTCTCCTGTCGGTATAACCCGTGTGGTTAATTGCAGATGAAAATCTTTATCATGATGGGAGAAAGACTCCCGGAACTCCCATAAGGCGTCTTCCAGAAGCTTCTGCTGAGTAGGAGTCAGGGTCCCACGGTCCATTCCCACCCGTTCCATGATGACTCGGCCATTCCAATCAGCTGTCAGGGTCTCTCTTCTGAGAGTGAACCCCATCCTCCTGAGTATCTCTCCGTCCGGAACATAGACCTTGGCCAGCAGCGTGTCTCCCGGAATGGTGACATCACTTTCCAGCACAGCGGACTGGCACATACCCATCTCTCACAGTAGTCAAGGTACCAGGGGCCTCATAGCGGCTTCCCCCTGGGACACGGGTTCAGTCAGCACCTCCAGACCATTCAGCTTGAGACCAGATCCCACTGGAAACATGAGAATTCGTTCTCTCCTGGGAGCAATCACTACTGGTTTGCGGGGGGGATCATGATGCGGCCCACAGGTCGGGCCACTAAGGCACTCTTCTGCAAGCTGCAGCTTCTCACCATCTGCTAAAGGACTTTCTGAGTCGGCCGGTGAGAGGTAGTACTCTGCCAATACTGCGGACCCTCCTTGGCAAACAAACGATTATCTAAGTCCCGCAGCACATTCATCCCTAGGGTCACGTCCTGGCTCCTCCTGGGCGGGTGATCCACTAAAACTACTCCCTTTGTGCCTATGTCTTGGCCGAAGATCTTAATCCTCATCCACACAATCCCCTTCACAGCCATCTGTTCATTAATGGCGGCTGTGAGGCGAATGATGCTCCCGTCTTTGGGTTTCATCAGGCAGCTGAAGTAGGTCTCAAAGACTTATAGTGGTATGATAGTGAATTCAGACCCAGTGTCCACCAGACACCTCACCTTTCGCCCTTTGAAGTTGTCTTCCAGTATTGGGCTGCATGCATAGAGATCACGTTCTTTAAGTTGTGGGCTTCATGGATCATGACCCACCGCAGGGTGCCCAGCTACTGCAGAAGTCAGTAGTTTAAAGCCAGCGGAGACATTTCAGAAGCCAGCCTGAAGTTACAGTCTCTGGCGAGGTGTCCATATTGCTGATAAGTCCAACAACAAGCTTCTGGCCTAGACACTTGTTTGTGGATTTCTGTTGTATCGTGTATCCTGTTCAGCGTGACACCGTAGGTCTCTCGCTTCTGCCCGTAGGGCCTGGATCACATCTTTCAGAGTTTCTGATTCTTCAGGCCCCGACTGGCCTCCCACCACCTGGGCGGTGTTCACCGCCCTTTACAACCGCAGGCGAGGGTTCTTCTTCTCTTTCTCTACGGCAGCCAGGTAAACCTTGTAAAATGATGTCATTCGTCATGCGGGCCATCTCTTGTAATTTGTCCTGTAAGAACTTGTTGGTCAGCCCTGCTATGAATTGATCTCATAGTAGGCGGTCCACCTCCTGGAAATCTCCCATGGCTTCCGGGTCTCGCCGCTGCACCTCATTCAATATCTCTTGCAGGGCGGTCAAATACTGCATTAGGGTCTCGCCCTCTTACTGTGGTCGGTTAAAGAAACAACTCCGCAGTATCTCTGCACGCAGCTCAGGGGTCAAGTTGCACATCCTAACTGCACTAGGCACGCTTTCAGTCCAGTCCTGCAGTGTCATATTTTTGCAGTCAAATTTTGGCAGATGCTGTAATAGGGCCCCCACTGGAGTGTACCCTGCCTGAGCCTGCCGGAGGGTTTGGCACTTGGGACGGAGCCACTGATGCTGGCAGACCGCTTCCTTTAGCACTCCTGTCCATGGTGATTGCTGTATCCTGCCGACTACGCCAAGTTGTAAGTCATAGACAAGGAGGGCACCCCAGTATACAGCAAGGCCGCATGGGTTGATAAGGAAACTTTGTACTTTTATTCCTAACAAATCAAACCTAGGAAACACCACAGAAACAACAGTATGGCAATATATGTATTTACAGTTCTGGGAGCACTTACCCTGGTGCTGTGCCACTCGCCTGAATATGTAGTGAAAGGTGTTTCCTAATTTAACTATAGGCAAGACCATGTGTATGACTGCCAGAACTATATTATCTCCCCTTAACGTTAAAAATCCGCTGTAGTGTCTGCAGAGCTATCCGCCGGTTTCACAGCACAGGGTTTACAAACTTATCACCCGGCAGAGTATCAGACTCAGACCTCCCGGAACCTCTATAGACCAAAACACCACACAGCAATACAGAGAAACACAGAGTACCTTATACTCCAGACGAGAAGTCACTGTTCCTGACCGTCCAGACAAACCTAATGCGGTGGCGTGCACAGCAGAGCCTACAAGCAGATACTGTGCTGCGAGAAAGAACAAACCTAACTGGTGGCGCACATAGCAGAGCCTATAAGTCGATACTGTGCCGCTGAGTCACCGGTGTAGACCTACACAGAAACAAGTTGATCCTCTACCTTTAGCGTGCACTCTATTCACGACTCACCAGATCCGGATCTGCTATGGCTCACAGTGCCGCCGGAACCCTTCCTTCCTAAAGTTGTCACAGGGAAGCTCCTGCTATTGGTATCAGTTGCTGTATGGACCCAGAACTCCAGCACAGCTCCTCAGAGAAGCAATCCTTTACACTGAATAATCTCTCTCAGACTCCTGCACCACAGGTCCTTGTCTTTTCTGTTCCCTTCACCGAACACCCTTTTCTCTCCCCTGGTGCACAAACAGTTTCTTACTTCCTGCAGCCTTAGAACACAGTTCAGCCCAGCTCACAATGGACATAGCGGCATCTGGTGGCTGGATTTAGTACTACTGGCAATAACAGTCTATAAGTTCCTAACACTGAACTGTTGCAGTCTGTGTGTTTCATAGGAGCACCCTGCAAATAATCCCAGTTCACATTGTTGTAGAAATATTAATAGTTGTAATCAGCTCGCATCAAACTTTGTGTAAGGAAAAAGGTAAATTCCTCTTCCCTCAGCCGCAGTCAGAGACAGACCCAGGTGCTACCATCTTGATTGAATTCTTGCTGAGCACTCCTCTCCTCCCTGCTCAACCTGTGTCTTTTATTTACTAACAAAAGGTGTAAAAGGGGCCGGCCCAAGACAAGGATACAGGAAGTGATGACATATCAAAGGACAGGGAGGGGCAATCAATGTGGCTGGGCAGACAATGCACACACCCCATCCCTGTATAAGGAAGAATGACTCATGCCCATTGCCCGACCAGCCAGGTGGCCGCCCATCCCCCATCACTGTCAGCATGGACCTCATTCAATACTGCTCAAAAGTGATCAGTATCTATCAGTATCTATAATTCTACTGGATCTCATAGGTTTGAGATTATCTGCGAGACATTGCTACTGCTATTGTCAGTATACGGTACAACTATACCGACATGGCAGATATGCAAGTCTTAAAAGCAGATATATATGCAGAAAGGGATAGCGAAGCCACAGCAGAGGTATAATATGTATCTCTCGTTATGCAGACTTCACTTCTCTAATGTGTATAGGCATTTGAAGGGAAGAAGCCCAGTGCTTGCACTTAGTGCTCTCAAACCAGCAAACGCCCCCCTACACACTGAGAAGACGTCTCCAAGCCCATGAGAAGGTTTTCATACTGACGGTTTTACCACTGGTCCCGATTCAGCCAAAGTACCCTCTGCTGCAGTTGTTCTCTGGCTAAATCCGACACAGGGAGACAGATGACAATCTATAAAAACACACACACATCCTAAAGTAAAATGTCCGCATAATAAAATTTCCACAACAACATGAAGGTCCACTTAAGGGTATATTCTCACCCTCTCACACCATCCCTACAGTGAAGCATGGCAGTGGTAGTATCATGCTGTGGCACTGTTGTTCAGTGGCTGGGGCAGGGAGACTGGTCAGGGCTAAAGGAAAGCTGAAGTACAGAGATATCTTTAATGAAATCCTGATCCTGAGTGCTCTGGACCTCAGGTCTGGCAGAAGGATTCACCTTCCAACAAGACAATGACCCTAAGCACGCAGCCAAGACAACACAGGAGAGGCCTAGGGACAACTCTGTGAATGTCCTTAAGTGGCCCAGCCAGAGCCCTGACCACAGAGCCAATTGGACATCTCTGGAGAGACCTGAAAATGGTTTCTACTGTTGGCTCGTCCAACCTGACAGAGCTTAGGATCTGAATAGAAGAACAGCAGAATATTCCCAAAATCCAGGTGTGCAAACCTTGTGACATCATACCCAAGAAGACTGGAGGATGTAATCACTGCCAAAGGTACTTCAACTAAGTCCTGAGTAAAAGGTCTGAATACTTACGTCAAAGCAAGATTTTAGTTTTTTCTTCACAATAAATTAGCAAAGATTAGATTTCTAATATTCTATAATTTTACGTTTCTCACTCTTCCGTCACCCTACCACTTCTGGTGGCCCAACAATGTCCACTAATACTATAGTGCAGAAATAACAGTACCATACAGATAGTGCCCTCATAGAAATAGTGATACCACACTTCCCTCAAAAGTAAAAGTGCCCCCTACAGTCTCTCCTATATCAAGAATGTTCCCCAAGAGTGCCCTCATTAGTAGTAGTGTCCTACATATTGTGCCCTATAATAATAATGCCTCCACAGTACCAGCAGTATTTATAATGCCCCATAGGGCCCCTAGTAGGAGTGAAGTACCATTATAGTCAGTGACGAGACTCCTCTATAGGGCACCCTGTGGTGTCCCCAGTAGTTATATCGCCCCCTGTAGTAACTCCAAGTATTTATAATGTCACATGTATTAGACTTATAAAGCCCTGCTGCAATGCCCTTGTAGTTATAATGACCTCTGTAGTGCCCCCTGTATTATAATGCCCTTTGTAGTGCCGTATATATAATGCTCCCCCTGTAGTACTTGTAGGTATAATGCCCTGTAGAGTTTTGGCTTGGATTGTAATGCCCCCCTGTAGTGCCCTCTGCATTATAATGCCCCCTGTAGTGGTAGTATATATATAATTATCTCTCCATGTTGTCCCCCTATAGTATAATGCTCCCTGTAATGGTAGTATATATAATTCTCTCCCCCCTGTAGTCCCCATTTAGTATACGGACCCCCTATAGTGGTAGTATATATAATGTGCTCCCCACTGTAGTCCTTCTGTAGTATAAAGCCCCCCCCCCAAGTGCTCTCCCCCTTGTAGTGCCCCTGTAGTATAATGCCCCCTGTAGTCATAAATGATTGCTCTCTTCCACCACCTCCACCCCCACAGTGCCCCCTGTAGTATAATGCCCCCCTGTAGTGCCCTCTGCATTATAATGCCCCTTGTAGTGGTAGTATATATAATTATCTCTCCATGTTGTCCCCCTATAGTATAATGCTCCCTGTAATGGTAGTATATATAATTCTCTCCCCCCTGTAGTCCCCCTTTAGTATACGGACCCCCTATAGTGGTAGTATATATAATGTGCTCCCCACTGTAGTCCTTCTGTAGTATAAAGCCCCCCCCCCAGTGCTCTCCCCCTTGTAGTGCCCCTGTAGTATAATGCCCCCTGTAGTCATAAATGATTGCTCTCTTCCACCACCTCCACCCCCATAGTGCCCCCTGTAGTATAATGCCCACTGTAGTGGTAATATAAATAATGGTTTATGCAAAAATTTGTACCTTTTTGGTGACACATTTCTGACACAGGGATTGATACATTTTCTCCATTTCTTCGAAAAGACTGATTTGGAGGCACAGAGGTAGCTATAGATATATTACAAAGTTTCATTTATTCATATGTTCTACTGATTTATGATTAAAAAAATTCTTATATTAATAGGCACATTTTAATGCTGTAATTTTATTTGAAGAACTGCCTTTCCATATTTCTTATCTATTCACACACCACAATCTTTAATATCAAGACCTACTTGGGGGGGGGGGTGTTATTAAAAAATTCTCATCACAGGAAATTCCTGAGATGGTCAATCACTGTAGGTTAATAATCAGTTAATAATCCTGTAGTAATTACCCAATACTCCGGAAACTGTATGTTAGAGCAGAGCCCATCTGAGCGAAGCAATAACTCAACCTTTACAAAAGGCAAATATTATAGGAGATTTGATTTCCTATTTCTGGGCAAGTCACTCGTACAATGGAACGTCTTGTCACGTGTACAATCCTCCAGATCTGTTACAAGGTATTGTAAAGACAAGGCATTTTGATAGGGAAAGATGAAAGAATTCCAAGGCTCTAATCTGGCTTCCCCTGAGCCAGAACTCCAGAGGTGGTGCCTTCAAATAGAAACATGTAGAAAAGGACACTTGATAGCGCCTCCTTTTATATGTTAGGAAAGTCAAATGCGCCTTTAAAAGGAAGGGATTTCCTCTGTAGGAACGTTATTATAAGACAAAAGTCCTTGTAAAAGAGACGCGAATAGAAGGAGCCCCAAGAACTGTTGAACTCAGGAAAAGATAAATCGGATTCTTTCATTTTCCTTCTGATTTTGGGCTTTGTTGCTTAAACGCGCTGAAAACATGGTGCCGTTCTCTATGGCGGGATCAGCCGAGGCTTTCTGGAGATGATGAGAGAAAATTTCCATTCAAATGGAAGAGCAGGAGATACCAGAGTGACCTGTAATATACATATATAAAGATGGCCAGGGACACTTGATGATATAAAATTTTGTGTGAACGTTTCAGGCAGGTGTGGAAAAATATGCTGCAATGTAAGAATGCTTTCAAAAATAGTGTTAATAGTTTATTTTTATCAATTAAGAAAAAGCTAATTGGATGAAGAAAAGAGAAATCTAAATCCAATCAATATCTGGTATGACCGCCCTTTGCCCTCAAATCTACATCAGTTCTTCTAGGTACACAGTGATTGAAGGACCTCGCCCGGGGTTGTTGGAGAACTAACCACAGATCTTCTGTGGATGTAGGCTTGCTCAATTCCTTCTGTCTCTTCATGTAATCCCCCACAGACTCAATACTGTTGAGATACAGTTGAATACAATGGTAAAGCAGGCGGCGGTCAGTGACATCATCACACCTGTTGAAACGTGGAGGAGAGCACACAGACCGAGGATCGTTGCCTGGCCTAGAAACTGGCCCGTGTGCTCTCCTTCTCAGCCCAGCAGGTGCAGAGACGTCACCACATTGCGCCTGCTGCATGATGTGCTAAGTTCATCAGGGGAATGGGGTGGGTGACTATACTTTTTTTTATTTTATTAACACTAAGGGTCTTTACTGCTGTAAGGTGGGCAGTAGGGGGAAAACATTATTGCAAGGGGGCACGCAGGAGGCATTCTATTAGTGGGGGCGCTAAGGGGGCAAAGCTATTATGTGTGCACTTTAGAGGCATTCTACTGTGAAAGGTGCTTAAAGGGGACTGTGTGGGGGCGCTAAGGGAGCATTCTACGGAGTGAGGACAGTAAGGGGGAACAACTACTGTGTGGGGGCACTAAAGGTGAATAATTACTGTGTGGGGGTACTAAGGGGAATGGGGGATTTGGTGTGTATAGACAGGCATTGCGCGGAGATTAGTGTAAAAGCCATTTAGGCGCTGCTTAGTGTGAAAAAAATTTGCCATGGTTCACACTGCCCCTCTTTGGGCTTTTTAAAGGATGATGGGTATGATGTCTGGTTTTAACCCCTTAATGCAACTTTTTTTTACCTCTCTTCATTTCAGTAGCCATAGCAGAAATAGCATTTTTTTTACTACACAGTTTGCAGGGGCCTTCAAGCGATCGTGTAATTGTGAATTTCTTGTTGCAGCACAAACATCGAGAAAAGGCAGTTTTTGCCTTTTCTTGTTTACTTTTCATTCTGTTCACATTTTTACATTGCATCTGTTGCACCCACATTTTACTACATTTTCCACCTGTTAAAATAATTCTTCAGGTTATTAGGGTCATGTGGATACCTTATAAGGGTAGATTTATTGTCTTTTATGGAATCCATTAAGGGATTACTATTTTACAACTTAGTTTTACACGTCTACACATCATGTATTACCGTATTCCTGTATGCTGCTACTTTATACTTAGTGATGCAGGCTGCTGTTAGTTACGTTACATCTTTCTCTTTTTCTTAGAATAGTAATGAACAGGAAGCCGTAACCATCGCCCCCCCCCCACCCCTCAACTACACACAATGCTACCACAAGACATCAGTCTAGACAGACGGCATTAAGGGGGTTAAAGGGCTTCTGTCACCCCACTAAAGTTTTTTTTTTGGGGGCAACTTATAATCCCTATACTGCGATATATCAATCTATAATGCTATTACTCATTTTGGTTCAGTAGTTAATAAAAAAAACTGACTTTTATAATATGCAAATTACCTGTCTACCAGCAAGTAGGGCGGCTACTTGCTGGTAGCAGCCGCATCCTCCTTTCATAAAGACGCCCCCTCCTCATGTTGATTGACAGGGCCACTGAACCCGCTCGTCCTCTGCTGGCCCTGTCTGCATTCAAAATCTGGCGCCTGCGCCGTACCTGTCTTCAGTCGGCGCAAGCGCACTGAGAGGAGGCTGCTCGCTCGGCCGCTCCATCCTCAATGCGCCTGCGCCAATGACGTCACATCTACACCTGGCACAGGCGCACTGAGGAAGGAGCGGCCGAGCGAGCGGCCTCCTCTCAGTGCGCCTGCGCCGACTGAAGACAGGTACGGTGCAGGCGCCAGATTTTGAATGCAGACAGGGCCAGCAGAGGACGAGCGCGTTCGCTGGCCCTGTCAATCAACATGAGGAGAGGGCGTCATTAGGATCGGAGGATGCGGCTGCTACCAGCAAGTAGCCGCCCTACTTGCTGGTAGACAGGTAATTTGCATATTATAAAAGTCTGTTTTTTTAATTAACTACTGAACCAAAATGAGTAATAGCATTATAGATTGATATATCGCAGTATAGGGATTATAAGTAGCCAAAAAAAAAAGAAAAGACTTTAGTGGGGTGACAGAAGCCCTTAACCCTAAGTTCACACCTGAGCGTTTTACAGCGCGTTCAAACGCGCTGTAAAACGCTCAACACGTGAAAACCAATGCTTCCCTATGGCCCTGGTTCACACTTGAGCGTTTTACAGCGCGTTTGAACGCGCTGTAAAACGCCCGACGCATAAACAAGTTCTTGAGCTTTTTTTGGGGCGTTTGTCGCGCGTTTTGGCCCATAGACTCATTGGACAACACTGCAGTCAATCACACAAACGCGCGTCAAACGCGCGTTTACTATTGCAAAAAAACGTGCATAAAAACGCGACGAATACGCGCGTAAAACGCGCGTCTCAGAAACGCTCAGGTGTGAACCCAGGGTTAAGGTATTAACAGCAAGGTGCTGCAGTATGCTACTCACAACACATAGTTCCTGCTGCAGCCTTTCTTTTGTCCCTCCCTTGGTGTCCTCCGCTCATTCTCACAGTGATGTGTTTAACCCCTAAATGACCAGCTTTTTTCAGTTTGTCTCCATTTTTAAGCAGCCATAACTGTACTGATTTTTCATTGACATGACTATATAAAGCCTAGTTTTTGAGAGTGAAATTGCATTTTTTTATTTTTTTTTGCACTTTGAGTGTACATATAAACGAGTTTGTTATTTAAGTACATTTTTTGCATTTCAAATATAGAAAAAGCAACTTTTGACTTTTTTTTATTTTATTGTTTACACTGTATATATTTCACACGGAATAACCTGTTAAATGAGTTGTAATCACTAATTTATTATTTCTTTGCTATTTTTTTATTTAAAAATGTTTCATTACATTTTTTATTACATTTTTATGATACCATAAAGGAATTACTGTCTTAAAAATTTATTTTGTACTTCTCCTATATGCTAATACATTGTGCTCTATGTGCAGTGACTTAGTGGATCATTGCTAAAAGTTGTTTTTCAAGAGATAAATGTTGTGATTTAATGTTAAAAGCCATCATTTATTTATGCATTGTGTATCCCAAGTGGTTGCATATGGACAACAAACAGTTCACACTGGCAGGTCTTAGTCGAGTTTCCAGGGTGATGGGCTGGTCTTACCCCCTGGCTAGTGGAGAGTCTTAATTGAGCGGAGCTCAGGGGCGTAGCTAATGGCTCATGGGCCCTGGTGCAAGAGTTCAGCTTGGGCCCCCCTTCCCTCAGTGCTTTGTGGCCAAGGGCAGGAAGCGCATAGCCTTCATGCTGTCCGAGGCTAAAATTGAAACGGCACCCCTACCCCCATGCCAAATTCTTGATTTAACCTGCTTCCCTTGAGCCAGAGGTGTAACTTGACCAGCATGGACTTTCTATAATACTGGTGTCTTCTTATGCACCACAAGGGTCTTTGGGCCCCTCAGGCTTCTGGGCCCAGTAATTACTGCTACCTCTGCACCCCCTATAGCTACGCCCCTGTTGCACCACAAGGATTTTTGGGCCCTCTCAGGCTCCTGGGCCTGGTAGTGACTGCTACCTCTGCTTCCCCTATAGCTACCCCCCTGGCGGAGCTAGAGTCAAGACATACATGTGTTAGCTCCTGCCAAGTAGGCCCAAAGAGAAGCCTCATCCCAGAAAAACAACTTTCATGATACTGAAAAACTGCCAGAGAACAACTTAGGCCTCATGGACACAACCGTTGTTCTGGTCCGCATCTGAGCCGCAGTTTTTGCGGCTCGGGTGCGGACCCATTCATTTCAATGTGGCCGCAAAAGATGCGGACAGCACTCCGTGTTCTGTCCGCATTTATTGCTCCGTTCCGTGGCCCCGCAAAAAAAAAATAACATGTCCTATTCTTGTCCGTTTTGCGGACAAGAATAGGCATTTCTACAATGGGCCACCTGTTCCTTTCCGCAAATTGCGGAAAGCACGCGGGTGGCTTTAGTGTTTTGCAGATTCTAAATTTGCGGACCGCAAAAAACAGAACGGTCGTGTGCATAAGGCCTTAATTGAGAGAATATCCCTGAGGGAAACAGAAAATACATCCACAGAAGGTCTAGGACCATCATGGCTATGCTGAATTTAGACAGTAATGTACTGCACATTTATGGCAATAAAACTTTACTGCTTGAGGAAAGGGTATATTGCTTCGGCGCCCACCACACTTTGAGATGGATTGGCCATCTGCATCTAAGATCCGCACCCTGCAGACTGGGAACTGCAGAAAGAGATCATGAGAACTGAATTGCACTCCTGTGGTTATTCGGAAATATTGCAAAGTGAACCTAGAGTGAGTACCATCATTGCCACTGCCTATACACAGCTACTGGAAGAAGCCTACTCTGTAACATAGTCCAGAACTGTACCTGTTGCTGCTATATGAACTACTACTCCCATTAGCTATTCAGTAAAGAAAAACTTTTATTATTGTAACCAAATGGGCCTGGTTATTGACACCATCAGCCTTCCGCGGCCCTGTTCTTGCCCTCCTGCCTTGCACCCTGCCAACTGTTCACCATCAAGGGTACCTCAACTACCACCAGACAGAAGCCCCCAGAAATTCTAGGATGTGCTACAAGGGATGAAATGGTGCGCTATCCATTCACTACACACCCCAAGGGGCATTGGAGTTAAGACAGCCACTGTGAACTACTACTACTCCTATCGGTGCCAAAAGTATAACTTCCTTCCTCCTGGCTCCTCCCATGTGGGCCCGATGCCTATATCTCTATGGCACAGGCTGCAGTTAAGGCAACACTAGTGTGTCCTAACAGCAGGATTACTGAACTTACAGCCCTGGGGTCCTTTCTAGGTCCCCGCGAGTGACTGCACAGGGCTTCCAGTCAGATGACTGGGACCCAATCAGAGGGGGAAATCCCCTTTGATCATTCTGTGGTCACAGACTGTTTCAATCAGAGGGTTAGCCATTGGGATTGGAGCTAACTCCCATCCTGGCTGTAGTGAAAAAGACTTCTCTAAGAACTGGAGCTGTTCGGTACAGTTCACTCGAAGGGCAGAAGTGTTCACAGCAGAGCTCAGGTCCGTCTAAAACCGCAATGACCAAAGACAGTGGGTGGTTCCTAAAGAGGTTTTCTGGGAATAATTACTTTTTATTGAATGCCTGCAGCCTGCCTTCGTAAACTCTAAATTCCTACTTACTTCCTGCCTGCCGCTCCATGTGTCCATGTACCGATCCCTGCAGTGTTTACATCTGGTGCTGCCTGGGTAGGAGTATGGCTTGCAGCCATGTTACCACTGAAGCCAGTTTTTGGCTGCAGCAGAGCATGTGGCCATACCCATACAGTGCCGGATGTTAACACGACAGGGACTGCAGCTGAGGCAGCGTTGAGGGTCAGAGAGGTGGGGAGCAGGTAAGTATACATTTTCTGTTTATGGAAAAGTAAAAAATCTATATTTGTATTGTTTTAGCCAGTAAATAGAAGATAAAAAATGAGATTCCTCAGTGGTGTATACCTTTTAATGTCTAACTGAAAAAATGATGACCCAATTTTTCAAGCTTTCGAGACTACTTAAACCTCTTCCTCAGGCATCTTTTAAGACAACATCTGATGATTCACATATTTATACACCAAAGTACAAAGGAATAATGAGGTAGATGAGACAAGTGATGTAAAGCAGATCAATATGAGTGGAGAAGGAAACAAACTGTTGTGGCAGTAAATTATTGTGGCAGTTATAGATAAGAAGTGGGAAAGTTGTATTGTCCTCTAATAGATATGCAGTCCATGAATGTGATGAACCCACAATGCCTGAGGGGCACATTCCTTAAGACGAGTAGAAGGACATTAATCCATGAGACATTCATTCCTGATCTGAGTGTGTCAAGGGTGGTCCTGAGCTTGTATTCCCTGCCTATGGAATCAGGCTGTGGACATTGGATAAAAAGTCATTATTCCCAGAAAACCCCTTTAAGGAGTTAATTGATATTCATACTTGCCAACTTTCTTGCAGATGTCTCCAGGACTTTTAGATAAAATGTTTTCATGCGCTTTTTCCCAAGCCGTACCACCTTATATTTCAAGTCACACCTTTTATGTGCCATGACTCCGCCCCTTAGGGCTCACGCACACAACCATTGCCTGTTTTGTGATCCGCAGAACACAGATACCGGCCTTGTGCATTCCGCATTTTATGGAACGGAACGTTCAGACCATAATAGAACTATCCTATCCTCGTCCGTAATCCAGACAAGAGTAAGACATGTTCTATATTTTTGCGGATGCCACAGAACGGACATACAGATGCGGACAGTATCTTTTGCATCCCCACTGAGGGTCTGCATCTGACCCTCAAAAAATGCTTATCGGATGCACACCAAATATACATTCGTGTCCATGAGCCCTTAGGCCTCCTTCACACTTCAGTGTTTGGTCAGTGATTTCCATCAGTTAGGGCTTGTTCACAAGAACGTGTGATGCCCGCAATACACGGGCACCGTTCCGTGGCGATTCCGCATCACGGATGCGGACCCATTCATTTCAATGGGTCATCAAATCCGGAGATGTGGAACAGTGCGGAACGGAACACTACAGATGCGCTATGGAGTGCTTTCTGGGGTTCCGATCCGTGCTTCCACACCGCAAAAAGATAGAACTTGCTCTATCTTTTTGCGGGACGGAAGGATCGTGGACCCATTCAAGTGAATGGATCTGCGATCCCCATGCACCTGCCCCATGGGCGGTGTCCATGCATTGAGGACTGCAATTTGCGGTCCACAGCACAGGCTTTACACGTTCGTGTGAAGGAGCCCTTATTGGGAGCCAAAGCCAGGATTGGCACCTGTTCTGTGTTTAGAGCTGCACCTGGTTTTGGCTCACAAATAACTGATGGAAATCACTGACCTTAGGGCTCATGCACACAAACGTATTTTCTTTCTGTGTCGATTCCATCTTTTTTGCGGACTGTATGCGGAACCATTCATTTCAATGGGTCCACACAAAAAACGGAAGTTACTCCGTGTGCATTCCATTTCAGCATGTCCGTGTTTCCGTTCTGCAAAAAAATAGAACATGTCCTATTATTGTCCGGACAAGGTTAGGACTGTTCTATTAGGGGCCAGCTGTTCTGTTCCACAAAATACGGAATGCACATGGACGTCATCCGTGTTTTACAAACTGCAAAATACGTACGGTCGTGTGCATGAGCCCTTACTCTGTATTTGGCCTCCAAACACCCAGCTGGGGTCCAATCTGCTGGAGGTGGCAGGAGGCTTTCCCAACACCCGGGAGATTTGGCACTTGTTCCATGACTCTGGGAGGTCTCCTGGTTTTCCATCAGCCTCCCAAACGTTCCAGGAAAGTCACGTATGACGTATGTATTTGGTAGGGCTGCTTGCCCTCGCTGCTGTGTGAGTGTGCAGACTCCTGGGTTGTGTCCAATTTTCCATTTTATTTGTGCACAATTAAATATAATTATCAAACTGAATATAAAATACAATATATTTTCCTCTTTATATAGAAAACATGATGGTGTTGTAGATCGTGTGAGCTCCGTGCTACATTATCAAGGTTTCAAGCACATTCTCAGCTTTTTCTGTGTGAATTACAAGTCATTTTGGCTCAAGTCCAAGAAGTAAATGAGTAAATGACTGATTGATGGAAGGATTTGCAGTACTTCTTGCTCTATATGCTACAGCAGTGTACATTGTGTTAATACTAAACTTATTGTCCAATTACAACTAATTGTCTGCGTTTCTTAAAGGGACACTAAACTAAAAAACAAAAAACTAAGATAAACACTCTGTGATTAGTTAGTCTCCAGATGCTTCTACGACCGCCCGAAATGGACCAGGAAAACAAGTCTGCAAGAGAAAAAAGAATTCTTCATCTTCTAACCGTGATAGACTGCAGTGTCAGAGGGGACGAGGCTTATATACAAGGTATCTGTCATGTTTAAAGGGGGTCTGTTGGCAGTTTTGACCATGATAAACTGATGACAGCACTAATTAGTGCACAGAAGGCGGAGCTTCACTGTGAAGTGCTCTCTGCATTGAGCTGCTCCCCAGCTCCTCCCCTCTGTTCTGAATGACAGCTGTAGTGGTCTCCTGGTTGGACACTACAGCTGTCACTCAGAACAGAGGGGAGGAGCTGTGAAGCAATTCAATGCAGAGAGCACTTCACAGTGAAGCTCCGCCTTCTGGGCACTTGAAAGAACAGAATCTGGCAGAATAAAACGTCTTATTCACACAAACTCTAATAATAAAAGCTCCACAAAAGGCTAGTCTGCACTGCCCCAGGCACTATCTAGTGCTGTCAGCAGTTTAGCATGGTCGAAACTGCTTAAAGAATCCCTTCAAGGTGTTTGGACAAATTATTTTGTGCAATTATCAAAATGCATTCTGCTCAGTAGACCCAGAAGTCTCTTCCGTTTATTTTACTCAATGAATATTAATATTTCTTAGGAGGCTCCATGCCTGTCCTGCCCTCGTAGAATATGCCACTCCTGTGGATAGGTGACACATTACATTCGTGGAGAACCCCTTTAATACTCCCATTAGACTGTATTATAACATTGATTGGCCATTGATGCTTTTTAAAGGGGTTCTCAGGGATTATAACATTACTGGCTTATCTTTAGCCAATGTTTAAATGTCGGGTACCTGCCATGCCAGTGAAGGACAGACTATTAATGTTATAGTCACAGAGACTCCTTTAGGCCTCGTTCACACTTCAGTGTTTGGTCAGTGATTTCCATCAGTGATTTGTGAGCCAAAACCAGAAGTGGAGCCTCCACAGACATGAGGTAGAAGGGAAAGATCTGCACCTGTTCTGTGTTTAGAGTTGCACCTGGTTTTGGCTCACAAATCACTGATGGAAATCACTGACTAAACACTGAAGTGTGAACGAGGCCTTAAGGAGCAAAGCAGAGGATTGGAGCGGAGCGGTGATTTGGTTTCTACAGGGCGAGACGCAAGCAACAGAGGGCCCCTGTGGAAGAATAGTATTTGGCCCCTTGCACAGCATTTATGGAGGAGCTGGGGGGGGGTTGTGTGTAGTTTCTTTATTAACATTTTTCCCATAGGCTTCACTATAGGACTTAAAGCAAAAAAAATGCAAAGTTGTTGCAAAATATAAAATGAGCCCAAAAATTCCCAATAGATAGATAGATATTGTGTGTGAGATTAGCAGAAGAATAGACATGTCAGATAGATAGATAGATAGATAGATAGATAGATAGATAGATAGATATGAGATAGATAGATAGATAGATAGATAGATAGATAGATAGATAGATAGATAGATAGATATTGTGTGTGAGATTAGCAGAAGAATAGACATGTCAGATAGATAGATAGATAGATAGATAGATAGATATGAGATAGATAGATAGATAGATAGATAGATAGATAGATAGATAGATATTGTGTGTGAGATTAGCAGAAGAATAGACATGTCAGATAGATAGATAGATAGATAGATAGATAGATAGATAGATAGATATGAGATAGATAGATAGATAGATAGATAGATATGAGATAGATAAATAGATAGATAGATATGAGCTAGATAGATAATAGATAGATAATAGATAGATAGATAGATAGATAGATAGATAGATAGATATTAGATAGATCTAGATGTATTTTATTTGTATGGATGCATTCATTATGGGCTACAGCTAAAAGTTGCTTCTTGTGTTAATAAGCTGACAATAAGGACATCCATATGTGCAATTATCGGAATAGCTTGCATCTTTGCCTGTGTTTGTAGGGGCAGTGAGCTGACGACCTCTCGCTCCCGTAGGGCGGCCCTTTGTAACACAAGAGACCTCACTATACACAGGTGTCTTTGAATGGGACTAGATGTGAGCACACCTGCTGCACGGAGACAGGGAGATCTATGTGTCACACTGGCCCCCAACTCCAGAGACTTGCATCCAATTAGCTTGAGATAGAAGCCAATTATTCTAATGACAGTGACGTGATTGACAGGCTTGGCTTAGGTGACCTCATTTTAATATCGTCCATGACTTGATCAAACAAAATAATGTCATCCTGGAAACGGAAATCTTTTTTTTTTTTTTACATAGAATACAAAGAAATCTGACCCCTTGTAATGAGAATCATTATATATAGTACTGGGGCTCTATATGGGAACAATCAAATAAAAGCCAATTAATCTTCGAAAAGTATAACAGCTAATAATATCACAATGAAAATAGTATCATAGGGGTCATGTTTTGAGAAATTCATTTGTAAACACTTTAGGTTTTATTGGTTTGCCCCAAAATCTGTGAAATCCATGAACATATCTTTATTTTCTAATCAGTTTTTATGTTCTGGTTGTAATATCTGGAAAATGATCATGTTGCCTAGTCCTTAACAGCATTTAGAGATATGCTTTACAGCGACAACCATGGGCCATAGACACAGTGGTCAGGAGGAGACCTCATTGACTTCTATGGGAGAGTTTTCTAGGCATGTTCTGTGACCTGTGCAGGGGTCATTGTACAGGGAGGGGAGTAGATGAGCTGTGACCATCACCAGCTGTGAATGGAAGTTTTTCTGTGCTATATATATATATATATATATATATTTGTGTGTGTATCTGTAAATAAAATCTAGTTTTTTAGTTGGTCTTTTCGGTATTAAAATTTCTTTAGCCCCTTTCTCCATACAGCCTTGAGATTCTCTAGTACCAGGCTCTAGTCAGTCAGCTCAGCTGAGGGCTCCTTATCTCTGATCTCCTGGCCTCATAAACACTCATTCTAGCTCACTTCTTATCTTACTGACAAAAAATATCACTGAAATAAGTCTTTATAAGCTTTTAGAAGTTCAACGATAAGCAATATACATAGCCAGCAGATGAGGGCTCAAAGTGAAAGCGAAAGTAAGATGCTCACAGCTAGGCAATTTGTGATCCGCAATGCACCGCATGCAGATCGCGACCCCATTCACTTGACAGGGGTCCTCGATCCGTCCATTCCGCAAAAAGATAGGACAAGTTCTATCTTTTTGCGGAACGAAAGCACGGAACGGAACCCCACGAAAGCACTCCATAGTGCTTCCGTTCCATGGTTCTGTTCCGTTCCGCACCGCATCTCCGGATTTGCGGAATACATACGGCCGGTGTCCCGTGTATTGTGGACCTGCCATATATGTGGCCATATGCGAGCCGCAATACGGCCACCGTGGACACACGGTCGTGGGCAAGAGGCCTTATGCCAAAAACTGCTGAATTTTTTTTAATAAAGACCAACTGAAAAAAATGATTTTTAGCCCAAAATCAGTAAAATGCAAACATAAAAATATTGCTCCTGGACGTGTTCACAGCCATTAAACATTTTCTGATGATACATTCCCTTTAAGGACACACACCGACAAGATTTTTAAGTATTCACCAGTAAATATAGACTACAAATTATCCTCACATTTAAAAAAAATAATAATAATAATTACCGCTATCTCTAAAAGGGGCCATTGCACAAACTATCCACCATATTTCCTGAGGTACAGTATTTAACTTTTTGCATCCTATGGCACTTGACACATGAACAGTAATGGCTGTAAGTACAATACAAACAAGACTGGCATTGAAGCTGCTTTCCCACATGCTGTTTTTATGCAGTTTTTTGCTTGAGTTTTTGAGGCCAGTATCAGGAGTAGATGATAAAGCGAGGAGAAGTATAGCATACCGGGGCTGTGCCCGCACCATGGGCAGTGGTGGAGAGCTGTATGTTCCAACTGTCACTCTGTTGCAATGTCTTGAGTTGGAGTTAAAGGGGTTGTCCCATCTCCGCCTTACATCAAGATGGGAATAACTGCATAAGTGCCTACCAGGATTGGACAGACTTGTGGAAAAATCCCGTAGCTTAGGAGTTACGTAAACAGCCTAGCTTGCTGAGCTAAGCTATATGCATAGTTCTTATTCAGTGGAGTGCCTGTCATTCAGCTTTTTCCTCAACTCCTCCTCCCCCAGCCAGCACTTATGTTATTCCCATCTCGGTCATAAAAAGGCTGGAATGGAACAACCCCTTTAACTATCACCCTAACTATGTTAACCCTCCCCTGAGATGCCACAGTCAATAGTGACCACGGCATCTAAGTAATAAGAGAAAAGAGGGATCACTCTGTCAGCCCATGAGCAAGACAGTGACATGATCACAGGGTGCTAAAGGATTTCCCTGGTCGCCAGGGGTCTAAAGAAGACCAACAATGCAATCCACATATGCGCATTGGGCCCTGCCAGTTATATTATTATTATTTATTATTATTAAAGCGCCATTCATTCCATAGCGCTGTACATATGATAAGGGGCGCACATATATGATACAGACAATTGCACTAATCATAAACAAGACGAGTTACAGACTGGTACAGAAGGAGAGAGGGCCCTGCCCGTGAGGGCTTACAATCTACACGGTATGGGAGAAGGACACAGTAGGTGCGGGTGAAGCTGGTCATGGTGGTATAGAGGCAGCAGGGTCACTGGTTGTAGGCTTGTCTGAAGAGGTGGGTCTTCAGGTTTCTTTTGAAGGATTCCACTGTAGGTGAGAGTCTGATATGTTGGGGTTGCGAGTATGGGGGAATGCGCGGGAGAAATCTTGGAGTCGATTGTGGGAAGAGGAGAGGAGAGGAGAGAAGGAGGTCTTGTGAGGATCGGAGAGTGCGTGTGGGGGTGTATTGGGAAAGTAGCTCAGAGATGTAGGGAGGGGACAGGTTATGGACGGCCTTGTATGTATTTGTTAGTACTTTGAAGTGAATCTGCTGGGCAATGGGGAGCCAGTGAAGGGATTGGCAGAGGGGAGAGGCAGAGGAGTAATAGGGTGAGAGGTGGATTAGTCGGGCAGCAGAGTTGAGGATAGATTGGAGGGGTGCGAGAGTGCTAGATGGAAGGCCACAGAGGAGAATGTTGCAGTAGTCTAGGTGGGAGATGATGAGGGCATGTACAAGCATTATCGCAGATTCAAAGTTAAGGAAAGCCCAGATGCGGGAGATGTTTTTGAATAAAAGAGATGTTTTTTTACAGAAAAGTATTACAATGTATAATTGAAATGATAAAGCTATCCCATGGTTAAGTCCACTAGTGGGACAAAATTGTTTTTAAAACATTCAATAAACTATTCAAAAATATTTAAAAATATAAAAAGAACCATAAACACACAATTTTCCCCTAAATAAAAAATAAAATAAAAAACTATTAAAAAGTGTACACAATAACAGAATATCAATTTTTTTATCATCCCCCTCCCAAGAAGAATGCATAGAAGTTAATCAATAAATCCTATGTACCCAAAAAAAGAGTACGGAAAAATAAAAGGTTACGGCTCTCAGAACATGGCAACACCAAAACAAATATATATATTTTTTTATTGTAAACACAAAAAAAATTACATTTGGTATTACTGAATTTGAACTCAGTACTGACATCGAGAATAAAAAAAATAACATGTTATTTGTGCCGCACTAAAGAAAATTCCCTCCTCAAAAATGTAATGCATGATTTTTTAATACATTATATGTCTGATAGATTGTAAGCCCTCGCGGGCAGGGCCCTCTCTTCTTCTGTACCAGTCTGTAACTCGTCTTGTTCATGCTTAGTGCAATTGTCTGTATTATGTATGTATACCCCTTATCCTATGTAATAATAATAAATAATAATAATTATGTCCCCCAAATTAGCCACAAAAAAAAGCCATCATAAGACTACATTAATGGAGAAATTAGAAAGTTATGGCTCTCGTAACACGCTGACAAATTTTTTTAAAAAAAATCAATTTGTCCTCAAGGCCAAAAGCTACATCTGTATGGGGTTGATAGTAATATTTTTTTATTATTATTATTTTAACTGACTAAAAAAAATATTAATTTTTTTATTCTTCAGTGAATGATGGTGTGTGCATTTCTCAATCTGAGTCCTGGGTGAGAATTACAATTATTTATTAACAGATGGGTTCATTTTATTGGGCACTATGTAAAAAATGCATAGACTATTGTTTTAAGCAAACATCATTACATTGTTTTACTAATTTATAGGGGAAGAATTGTTCAAATGCACAAAGGCCTTTGATCATCCCATGGACTGTAAATCTCTTTTGGACAGGACTCTGTCTTACATCTATATCTGTTATCCATGTGTGTATTGTATTTGTACATTCCCACCGCATATTGTATCATACTGTAATGTACTGCACCATAGAAGCTAATGGCACAGTATGAATATACAATGTGTTGTGTCCTCCTGAAGTACAGAAGCCTCCAGTTCTGGAGATTCTACATTCTCCCCATTATTCTCTCTATGGCCAGTCTGAGCAGAGCTTGCACTTTTATTCTTTTCCCAATGCATGTCATATAGTCAGTGTTACTCCAGGCTCATCACCATGTGGAGTGCACAGCCCTGTGTTCTGTTACATGGGGCTGACTGGGTTATGAACCCTTTTGCCTTGATCACATGCTCAGTGAACCCATAAGCTGAGCCTACAGGGAATATAGCCTTCAGTCTGGTCTGAACAAGGCACTATTTATCCAGCCTCACAGCACAATCCCCACAATAGATTCACTTTAAATAAATATTTCATTTCTGGAAAGCCAGGGACTTTTCCTGACATAAATTGCTTTCTCCATGTCAGATAGTAAAGAGAATGTCAACAGTTTCTCTGCATTTTTATTACCTTTTCCTCCTCCTGTCTCTATATTAACACTGTGATTCCATGAACCTTCCATAAATTATTTCTGGGCAGTGAAACTATAATAACAATACAACATATAGGGTAATCAGTGTACAACGTAATGGTATCAGTAGTTTTACATTATATTGTTTTTATATAGATTTTGCATATTAATCAAAAAAATAGCGTAGTAACATTAATTGTATTTTATTTCATAATGTAAACGTTTTTATTACTGCACTTATTTTTAAGTAGAGTGTATACTTTTATTATTATTATTATTTTATAATTATTTTTAATTTTACAAAAGGACATTAAGTAAAAAATGATCAGAATTATTTTTTTTTTAAGTGGGTTGCGCTGTACTTCCTTTTTGTATTTTTCACCCAGGATCAGACTAAGATATAAAAATGTATTTGTCAAATCCAGGAGCAATGAGATCTGGAGGAAATGGTAAAAGAGTTTAATTATATTTTTCTCACTAGCTTGTTTTTAGATTACTGAAATTATTATTGTTATTATTATTATTATTATTATTATTGTTGTTGTTATTTTATAAACAGACTGTTTACCAGAAGTTTTGAGACTATAGAATAACTTGGTAGTATATGCTTAAAAATGCTATTAAACTTAGTTTGATAGAGAGAAATAATATATAGATGTTTATTTATGTTTATGTTTATTTATTTACGTAGAACGTTCAGCTCTCATTGAAAAAATATAAAAGTCTTTTATTTCATTTCAGGACATACATCTTTCTTACGCGTTTTTGGTGAAAGCACCTTTAGTCATAGCAGTTGGATACGACTAAGGGTGTTTTCATCTGAAACCCGTAAGAAAGATGTTTTTAACTTTTTGTACGTCCTGAAATAAAATAAAGACTTTTATATTTTTTCAATGAGTGCTGAACGTTCTGCGTTTTCTACTTACGATTCCTGGGAACCAGCCCTGCGTTCATGCACTTTATACCAAATGGAGGTGATCGTATCCTTTACTGTTTGACTATTATATTATTTATTTTACATCACTTTATTTCACTTATATAGCGCTGACATATTCCGCAGCACTGTACAGGCTTCATCATCACTCCCTGTTCACAATCTAAGTTCCCTATCAGTGTGTCTTTGGAGTTTGGGAGGAAAGCTGAGTATCCGGAGGAAACCCACGCAAACACGGGAGAACATATATAATCCATTAGATAGATAAATAGATATGCAAAATGACAGCGCCAGATATATTTTTAAAAAAACTAAGTAAAAGGGGAGAGGTGCAAGCCCAATGGAACCAGACCAATGTCCAATAGTAAAAAAAGTAAATAGGCAGCACAGTCAAAGAAAAAGTGAAAACATATTTATTCACCCATGTGGACGAGAAAGGCTCTAGTATTGACTCGGAACGTCGCGTCCACATGGGTGAATAAATATTTTTTCACTTTTTCTTTGAGTGTGCTGCCTATTTACTTTTTTTTTAGATAGATAGATAATAGATAGATAATAGATAGATGATAGATATGAGATAAATAGATAGATATGAGATAGATAGATAGATAGATAGATAGATACATAGATAAGAGAGAGCTAGATAGATAGATAGATAGATAGATAGATAGATAGATAGATAGATAGATATTAGATAATAGATAGATAGATAGATAGATAGATAGATAGATAGATAGATAATAGATACATAGATAAGAGAGAGCTAGATAGATAGATAGATAGATAGATAGATATGAGATAGATAAATAGATACATAGATAAGAAATAGATAGATAGATATTAGATAATAGATAGATAGATAGATAGATAGATAGATAGATAGATAGATAGATAGATACATAGATAAGAGAGAGCTAGATAGATAGATAGATAGATAGATAGATAGATAGATAGATATGAGTTAGATAAATAGATACATAGATAATAGATAGACAGATTGATGAGATAGATAGATATGAGATAGATAGATAATAGATAGATAGATTTCTATAGTACAGACAGTGTATGTGGGTCTTGAAGTGACAGGATTTCTGTGCTCACACCATCATCTGAGGGTAAAACGTTTACTTCTCAGCATCATAAAAGATATAGAAATCCTCATTATTTTCCATGACTCCAGCCATTACTACTTTGAGTACTCGGCTTGATATAGTTGCACATTGTCTCAGGTGTTGCAGAGGATTTCCACTCGTTCTTCAGTACAAGGTTTGAGCGATCTCTCTCTGCACCGGGAGAAAATCCATAAGGATCTCTTCTCTGCTGAACTCCTCCGTTCTACCTTAAGAAGGTCTGGCCCGGCGTAGCGTTCGCTTGCTGCACTGCCAGCATTCGCCAATAGAGGGCAGTAGCGTCACGTGGTACAGTCAGAGTAGAAGCTGAGGTTCCACAGGCTCCGGGTGAAAACGCTGCAGTCCAGTCATTGCCTCATTCACCCCCGACTATGTGGTAATAATAGAGTCTGTGTGCAGGAGACACATCATAAATAGTGAGTGATGGCTGCAGGCGTGTGCTCCGAGTGTCCCCGGACCCAGAAAGAAGGGCCACAATCAGCCTTACACTAGTCACATCAAGATGTTACAGAGAATGATACACAATTATAGCTGTATAACCTGTCTATCTAATATCTATATATCTAATATCTATCTAATATCTATCTAATATCTATCTATCTAATATCTATCTAATATCTATCTAATATCTATCTATCTACTATCTAATATCTATATCTAATATCTATATATCTATATCTATCTATCTATCTCATATCTATCTATCTATATCTATCTATCTATCTATCTATCTATCTCATATCTATCTATCTAATATCTATCTATATCTATCTATATCTATCTATATCTATCTATCTATCTCATATCTATCTATCTATATCTATCTATCTAATATCTATCTATCTATCTATCTCATATCTATCTATCTATCTATCTAATATCTATCTATCTATCTATCTATATATCTATCTATCTAATATCTATCTATCTAATATCTATCTATCTATCTATCTATCTATCTATCTCATATCTATCTATCTAATATCTATCTAATATCTATCTATCTATCTATCTCATATCTATCTATCTATCTATCTAATATCTATCTATCTATCTATCTCATATCTATCTATCTAATATCTAGCTCATATCTATCTATCTACTATCTATCTATCTCATATCTATCTCATATCTATCTATTATCTATCCATCTATCTACTATCTAGCTCATATCTATCTATCTCATATCTAGCTCATATCTATCTTCTATCGATCTCATATCTATTTTATTATCTATCAACTCTTTATTTCTCTGTCTATTATTTCTCTGTCTATAGATCTGTTTTCTCAGGTCTCTCTACCACTGCCATACAAACTAGTGTAGCTTTTATTTACCGGACATAGTACCAGAAAGATGATGGGAACTTTTATTTTTATTTTCTTGCGGTTCTATGATAAAACTGACCCAATTCTTCCTGATTATTATTGAACAGCATGGATGCAGGGAAAGCAGTGCCAGGAAAGTTCTGTCCAAAGAGAATTGTATAAAAACCATAGATGAATACAAAGGTATGTGTGTGTTTGTGTACTGACTTGTGTGTGTACAGGGTACTGTATCCACAGCTCCATGTTCACCATTCACCGAGCAAGGACATTAGACTGTGCAATGTTTTAATCTTGGTCTGCAGGAAGAAATTGTACAATA
Organism: Bufo gargarizans; assembly: GCF_014858855.1. Classification (NCBI taxonomy): domain Eukaryota; kingdom Metazoa; phylum Chordata; class Amphibia; order Anura; family Bufonidae; genus Bufo; species Bufo gargarizans. The sequence goes on from NC_058084.1 coordinate 440,799,422, forward strand.
ACCGACAGTTTATACACAATAAGATCGTTTCCAGGCAGAAAGGAAGAGACATAAAAACCAGGAAGTCTCAGGGCTTCTATGTAAAAATCAATGGATGCCCATTCACAGAGGAGAAAGAAAGAAAGAAAGAAAGAAAGAAAGAAAGAAAGAAAGAAAGAAAGAAAGAAAGAAAGAAAGAAAGAAAGAGAAAATATAAGTTGAAAGAAAGATGGAGAGAGACATTAGATAGATAGAAATTAGAAAGAAAGATAGAAAGATTAGATAGATATCAGATAGATTATAGATATCAGATAGATTATAGATATCAGATAGATATTAGATTTTAATAGACATAATTTAAGTTTCTGTAATAATCTGTATTTATCCAAATATTATAATGATGCAGATGTTATAATAAAATGATCGTTTAGTGAGGATTTGTTCTCAGAACCCAATAATGAAGTCTAATAAAGGCAGTGGTGATGATGATGATAATAACTGTGATATTCCAGAAAGATGTGCGGAGCCCACCAGTAGGCGGGAGCGCTAATTGCCTCTGACACCTCCGACTACTGCTGGAGGTTCCTAGTCCCCTCACCTCTCAGTCAGTGCAGGCTCCAGCCTAGCACTGTCAGGAGCTGCTCTCCCCAGGGACTGCTTGGAGATCCTAGGATTTCTCTTTCCTCCTTAATTGCTCATTGTTTCATTAGGGGGGAAATCGTCAAATTCTTTATATGCTAATTATTCTCAATCAAACTAACCCAAGTCTGTTAGTTTAATTAACTGCACACGCTGGAATGCACTGATAGCATCAGTTCTTTATGGGGAGGAGGACATAAACAATGTATCAGGGCAATCAGTGGCAGATATTGATGTTACTGTCTTCTTTGAATCACAATGTTTAAATCATCATTCAATTATTATCAAAGATACATAAATCGTCACTATTTATCTGGAGATACTATTATTTATGTGGGGTCCTGGATTCATTCTAGGTGTAAGTTTTTGTATATTTATTTGGATCAAGTTTTATGAAGACATTGCACAATTGTAATATGGTTACATTGTATCAGTATATGTTACCCAGCACTATATTGTTACAGTATATGCTGCATAGTGATATTATTCTATCACTACATCTTGAAATGTGTTATAGTGTAACATCACATCAGTATCTGGTGTGCCAGTGTTACCACATGGTGTCTGTACATTGTATTGTGATATGGTTGCATTGTGTAAGCAGTTCTAGAGCACGAATGTTATATTATATATATCATTGTATTGTGCCCTATTGTTACATTATAGCAGTGTATTGTGCACTATTGCTATATTAGGGCAGTGCATTTTGCACTGTTCATACATTATAGCACTACACTGTGCACTATTGTTACATTATAGTAGTATAATTTTCACCATTGATATATTATGGCAGCACATTTGCACTATTGATACATTATAGCAGTGCATTGTGCACTAATTTTACATCATAGCAGCACATTGTGCACTATTATTACACACTAATGTTAAATTATAGCAGTGCACTATTATTACATCATGGCAGTGCACTGTGCACTTTTATTACATCATGGCAGTGCACTGTGCACTATTATTACATCATGGCAGTGCACTGTGCACTATTATTACATCATGGCAGTGCACTGTGCACTATTATTACATCATGGCAGCGCACTGTGCACTATTATTACATCATGGCAGTGCACTGCACTGTGCACCATTATTACATCATGGCAGCGCACTGTGCACTATTATTACATCATGGCACTGCACTGTGCACCATTATTACATCATGGCAGTGCACTGTGCACCATTGACGTATGGCATTAGTATATGTTGCATTCAGTGACGTGTAGCAGTGGTCAGTACTTGTTTGTTGTTTCCCTACAAATAACAGATATTGCATGTAGATGTAACATGGTCAGGTTGTATCAGTGTGTGATATTGATGCTTCATCAATATACATCAGGGAACTAATAACAGATTTCTCATGTTTTGTTTTTTTTATGAATTTTTAGTTCCTGCATTTCCCTGATAATATCTGCTGCTGGAAGGAACCTTGTTCCATCTACTGCCCATGTCCTTTTGCCTCCTCAGGGCTGTGACAGAGTCATGGGTCAGGTTCTGTGCGTCCAATCCAGGACTGGATCCAGCCTGGTAATCCAGTCCTGTACACTTCCCAGGTATTGTGCTGATTCTCTTCAGCGATGAGCTGTTACTGGGATGAATACAGAAAGAGACAGAGGAGCTGTATTCCTCTAAAACACTCTTTCTAGAAGCCCCACGTGATTGTGTCCACAGCTTTTCCACAAAAGCAATTACTTATTTGTTACACGATAGAGAGATAAGAAAGATATTAGAATATTAGACAGAGAGAGATTAAATAGAGAGATTCGAAATATCTATAGAAAGATTAGATAGATATGATATACAAATAGACATGAGAAGAAAGAAAGAAAGAAAGAAAGAAAGAAAGAAAGAAAGAAAGAAAGAAAGAAAGGAAAAATATGAGTTGAAAGAAAGATAGAGAGAAAGACATAGAAATCTTAGATAGATAGATAGATAGATAGATAGATAGATAGATAGATAGATAGATATATTAGAAAGACATATAGAGAGATTAGATAGATAGATTGATAGATTAGAAAGATATAGAAAAAGATTAGAAAGATATAATAAACAAATAGACATGAGAAAGAAAGAAAGATTGAGAGATAAAAAGATAGAGAGAAAGAGAGAGAAAGAGATAGAAATATTAGATAGATAGATAGATTGGTAGATAGATAATAGACAGAGATAGATCTGAATAAATATTGCAGCCCATTTTACAAATGGGATATAATGCAGAGTATTGCACTGAGTGTATCAGCGATGCTCTGCAGCTGTGTGATGTGCACTTGTCCTGGCTGTCATCCTATTGCTGGTGCCTTCACAAGGCCTTGATGAAAAGTCCCCTGTGTATGGGTGATAGTAAGGTAGGGCATATCCCAGCACACCGCATTATTAGTGATGTCCTCCCTGTAGAAGAGCTCAGTGTGCTATCCTCTGTGCATTTATCTTGCAGCCCCCTGTCCAGCAGAGCTGGGATGAGGGGCAGCAGTTTTGTAATCCGGGCTGATGTCCTGGTGCAGTCACACTAATCAGTGCCATTCCCTGGGGTCATGCAGCCCCCTGCTGTCAATCACACACACTGCCTCAGAGGTGCCATTGTTCCCTGCCACGTCAGTTGCCTTCCTCTCATATTGTGGAACAATGGGCCAGCCTCTGATCATTCAGACGGAATCTGGCCATTATCTGGGGAGAATGCTCAGTCCTGATCCTTCACAGGCAGATTCCGTTTGGTGGATCCTCCCAATCTTTTCCTCTGTGTCCACTGCCCTGGGCATCCAGAGGGCCCAAAAACATGTATTTCCTCTGCCAACATACCTTTATTATTGTACTGGTACAGGAGAGTATTTCTAATAAACATTAATTATAGTAACCCGAACTAGCTAGCCTGGACTCTGAATTACCTAATTCGTTTTTTACATTAATTACATAATAGTGAAAATGAAATAACACAGAACATGCAGAAATTATTATCCTTGTATTTATTTGTTTATTTATTTATTTTTTCCATTGGTCAAAAATTACAATATTTACAGCTTCAAAACATTTTTTTATTTTGACATTTATATATTTATTATATGTTTCTTTTCCTGCCATTGGTTAAAATTTGTAAAAAATGAATAAATAAAAAAAATGATTTCTAGGTTATTTTTATTTATTTTCTTAGCAAAGTAGTAAACTAACAGTAAGGAAATAAGATAACAACAGCTTGAAAATCACATTCAACAATTGAGTCATTTTTGACATCTGACAACTGAGTGTGACCCCACACCAACAATCTGGAATAAAATAAGGGATCCTTAAATGTGTAAGTTACTTTACTATAATCTATTCCATAAAATAATTTTATTTCAGAGTTGCTGCTTATTACCATAATGTGTTATTAAAGAACTAGTTACATCCAGTGGAGGAGCAGCAAAGAGTTTAAAGTGCTGGTGCTGGGTAATTAGCATTATGATTAAATGGATGGGGGAGACAGGAGATAATAGATAACCAGGGATCCAGATGAAAGTCTCTGTTCCACTGGCATGACATACAAAGACTGGATGCAGCTACAAACAACACACATTCTGTAGGGTATTTCTAAAGTTTGTTAGGTAGAATTATAGATAGACAGATAGATATGAGATAGATAGATAGATATTAGATAGATATTAGATAGATAGATAGATAGATAGATAGATAGATAGATATTTTGGTTCCAGAGTGAAAAGCATTTTCAGGCCTAGGAAATAAAACTGTTCCAACCATGAAAAAGTCATACCATTTAAAATTTATTTTATTATTTTATTTGTGTTGTACTTTAATGAGGAGTTGGTTCACACTAGTGATGTCTTTGTTTTCTGTTTTTTATTGTTGCATTACTGACCTATAAATTTAAATAGCTGTTTTATGTATTTTATTTTATTTTTCTATATTCTATTTTCAGGACTAAAATTGCTACAGTTGTAAAAACACACAAACACAAAGGCTGGGGTCACACATTTTACCAATGCAGTTTTTGCCATTATTTTTTGGTGCATTTTTTTCAGAAAAAAAATGCCAACTCCAGATGTTAACTGAAAGTCATATGGGAATTATGAAAGGCAGTACACTTTGTGATTTTTTTTTATAGCGGCTTTTTTATTTTTCTTCACTTACAGTGCGCTATGTGTTTATGGCATTTATGTTAAATTGCAGCATGTTCTGGCTACTAAAAAAATTTTCAAGTATTTTTTCATACTTTTCTGTATGGGGGGAAATCAATGTGAAACATGTGAAGAAAAAGAAAACTCCACGGGGGGGGGGGGGGGAATGTATGCGATATAAAAAAAAAACTCAACCTTGTATGATTTTTAGACTGCTTTTGGCAGTGGTAAAATAAATCAAGGCTTGGAGCCCTAAAATTAAGCAAAAAAGATAGTTCCATAGAAAGATACTATGCAACCCAAAGAAATGAATGGAACCATGAGTGCCAAGTAAGAAAATCACCTTAACCCCTTCATGACACAGAGATTTCCCATTTTTGTGTCTTCATTTTTCACTCCTTGCCTTCTTGGAGCCATAACTTATATTATTTTTCCATTCACATAGATATATGAGGGCTTGTTTTTTGTGGGACTGGTTGTACTTTCTAATGGCACCAGTTAAATATTTCGTAAGATGTAATCACTTTTGATTACATTTTTTGGGGGGAGGTGAAGCAATTTAAAAAAATGGCCAAATCGCTGGTTTAGATTTTTTTCCCATTACGACATTCACTGTACTAGATAGAGAAGTTTAATAGCTGTAATAGTCTGGAACTCTTGACAGACTATTAGAAAAAATGAACGGCTTCTCCGATCTCCATGCACAAATCCGTTCGGGGCCCAGGAACGCTGCCTCAGATGCCGTGGTCATCCGAGGGATACATTTCTGCGATCGGCATTATCGCCCATCACAGACATTAGCACCGAGTGTCTGATATGTCGGAAGCCCGACGGCTGTAGCAACTGTGTTGCTCCAAAGTGGGTGCAATCTTTAAAGAGACAACATGCGTCATACATGTACCTAGCATGCTATCAATGGGTTAAACGGATCACATTGTGTGTCAGTGAAAATCTGGTATTAGTGAGTAAGGTTACTGTGCACCAGTCCCAAATTCATAGACTGAAAGCGCCAGACAGAAAAACTCTGCATGCAGCATTTTTCTGCCTGGCGCTATTTTATATCAAGCATTAAAACTAATGCATCAAATTATATCAGAAACCTATGGGATTAGTTCTGGCATCACTTTCCCTCCTGTCTTTCTGTACCACACCAGAGGGAAGCGGATGGTCAGATATATGTGTATCAATAGTGCAAATGTGCTGCCATAATATATATTTCTGTAGGGCAAACTGTTGCAAAGTGCATCCGTTTTCAGTAATTGAAAACACATGCAGCATTGCAAATATAAACTCTAATGTGAATGTTCCAAAATGTTTTTAAAAAAAAGAAGAAAAATCAACAGATTGAAGTTGTTTCTATCTGTTTTTCAACCCATTGAGTCGAAAGTGCAAAAAGTTGCGTTTGGCTGAAGCATAAAGCAACTGTCCAGACACAACTGATAGCCTTACAAGACAGTCCTTCCACACAAAATAAAAAAAGGAAAAAAAATGGTATATAGTAAGGCTACATGCACACAAACATGGTTTGGTTCTGCATCCGAGCCGCATTTTTTGTGGCTCGGGTGCGGACTAATTCACTTCAATGGGGCCGCAAAAGATGCGGACAGCACTCCATTGCTCCGTTCCGCCAAAAAAATAGAACATGTCCTATTCTTGTCAATTTTGGAGACAAGGATAGGCATTGTTACAATGTATCCACAAAAAAAACCAGATGGACGTCATCAGTTTTTTTTGGCGGATCTGCAATATGCGGACCGCAAAACACATACGGTCGTGTGCATCTAGCCTAAAAGGCAACACTGTGGATGCTGATTTAAAAATGTAAAAATATTTGCAAACTAACATAAATGTATGCATCAGTTCCAAAGCAGATTGAATTTAAAAAGGAGCTGTCACCGCTCCTGACATGTCTGTTTTAGTAACTACTTGTATTCCCCATGTAATAACAATTCTGGAGTGTCTTTTCATATGACTCTCTGTTCTGTGCCATTCCTGCAATATTCCTACTAGAATTGTACAAATAAATTGCCAGCAGTCTGTAGTAAAAGTACTCCTGGGTGTTACCAGTAGCAGGTGTGTCTGACTCTGCCCAATCAGTGCTGCTGGTGTTAGACTGTGCAGGGACACACACCCCTCCCAACTGGTAACACCCATTTGTACCTTTACTGCAAGCTGCTGGCAATTCATAAACTTCTAGCAGAAATAACAGAGGAATGGCGTAATATAGAGTCATAAGAATAGATGATCCAGAATTGTTTTTACATGGGGAACGCAAGCAGTTGCTACAACAGACGTGTCAGAAGAGGGAACGGGTCCTCTTTAAAAACCTAAATACAATTACAAAAATAAAAATACATTTTGAAAATGTATACCAATAAGAGTAGTAGTAGTAGCAGCATAGATTGTAAGCTCTTGCGGGCAGGGTCCTCTACCCTTCTGTATCAGTCTGTTAAAAGTTTCTTGTTTATTGTATTTTATATTTGTGTAATCCCGGCTGGATGTACAGGATCATGGAATTAATGACGCTTTAACATTAATAATAATAATAATAGCAGTAGTTATAGTAATAATAGTAGTAGAAGCAGTAATAGTAAATTTAGTAGAAGTTGCAGCAATAGCAGTGCTAGTATAGGAGTAGCAGTAGCAGTAGTAATAGTAGCAGTAGTAGTAGTAGTAGTAACAGTAGCAGTGGAAGCAGGAGTAGTAGTAATAGTGTAAAACAACAATCCCAAGACAATTGAAGTTGTGTGACTATATATCTAAGGGCTTGTTCACACGAATATAAGGGCTCCGTGCCCGTGCTGCGGGCCGCATACGGAAGTTCCGCAATACACGGGTCAACAGCCATGTGCATTCCGCATCACGGATGCGGACCCATTCACTTGAATGGGTCCGCGAATCCGGAGATGCGGTGCAGAGCAGAGCGGAAGCACTGAACGGAACCCCACGGAAACACTACGGAGTGCTGCTATTGTGTTCCGTTTCGTGCTTCCGTTGCGCAAAAAGACAGAACTTGTTTTCTCTTTTTGCGGAACAGACGGATCGTGAACCCCATTCAAGTGAATGGGTTTACGATCGGCATGCGGCTGCCCCGCGGTCGGAGCCCTTAGTTTTGTGTGAACAAGCCCTAAAGCTGGGGACATGAATCTAAAGTTATCATAAGGAGACAGTGTAATCAAGGGCTCAAGTGGCTCCTGTCTCTCCCTCCTAGTTGTGTGTGCACATTTAATTGGACTTTCTTTAACAATGTTTTCAGGAGGGTTAACCCAAATCATGTTCTTCGAATTCAGGGCTTCAGAGCAGTTGTGTATATATATATATGCTCCTGAATTGTTCACTGTAGTGCTACAATGACAGTAGATGTTTAGTTATTCAGAAGGCTGGTATAGTAGTTTGTGTTATGTGCAGGTTTTAATCTAAAGGCCTTTCTAGCAGCAGCAGGAACCTACAACAAAACAAAATACAAGGTTATAAGGCACAATGGGAACAATAATGAATAGATAGACAGATTGATTAGATATTTACATGGTCAATTATTTTTATTTCATTAATGTATTGAAATGTGTTATATTATTCTTTATACATATTATTTAGGACCTCTTGTCTGAATACCCTGCTCTCTCAGCAAGGTTCACAAGAAGAATTTAGAGCACACAGGCCTAATGACACCCCACAGAAGAAAATAAACATCATGCTGGGATCTATTTACTGAGGTTTCCCAAATGCTTACAGTGAAAATCCTGGGAATAACACAATAGGACCTTATCTATAAATGTAAATTACTGGTGATCTTTTTTTACAGATGAGGGGAATTCGGGTTTAAACAATCTCAACTCTGCAAAATGTAAGTCTTTTTAGGAGGAGACTACAAAAGATAGATAGATAGATAGATAGATAGATATTGAGAGAGAGAGAGAGATATTGAGAGATATATAGATAGATAGATAGATAGATAGATAGATAGATAGATAATTGAGAGAGAAAGATAGATAGATAATTGAGAGAGAGATAGATAGATAGATAGAGAGATAATTGAGATAAATAGATAGATAGATAGATAGATATGAGATAGATAGATATTTAGATATGAGAGAGAGAGAGAGAGAGAGAGGGAATAAAACAAAGCGATAAGATCTGGCCTATGACAGTGATAACAGGCCTTTAATATCTTCCATGTGTTATCTCTCTCCCATGGTGGTCACTACTATTTATTTACTATTTACTGTCTCTGTTTCTATGCAAAAAAGTAAATCACCCAAAAATACAGGGCTCCCAGAAAAGGAGGCAAATGGAAGGTAAGGGGGTCTTTGGTTCCAGCAACTCCTCAGGAGAAACAAAGACTGCTCAGTATGAAATGATTTCTCAAATAATATGTGACTGCTTCTCCCAGGATCATAACAAGAGGTCCAACCTGAGCACAAAACTATCAGGAAAGCGCTGCGCCAAATTTAGAGTAGGTTCCCATTCAAGGAGGTAACCTTGTCGTGGTGAGTGGGCCTATGCTTTTTGATCAAATTGTATGCTAATGCCTCATGTACCGCATGCAACATAGGGGTAGGTATACCATACATAGGGGTAGGTATACCATACATAGGGGTAGGTATACCATACATAGGGGTAGGTATACCATACATAGGGGTAGGTATACCATACATTGCGCTGAGAAGTGATGTTAATTATGCTGAGAAGCAGTAATTAGATTAAAGCATAGTATCCAGGATGTGTGATCCAGTTTCACTTTCTCATATGTTACATGGTATGAGGAAAGAAAGAAAGAAAAAAATGACATCTGAAATAGATACTTCATTTCATCATTAGGAACACTACAGACGTGTGCACTCCGCATTGTCCACCAGTGTGTACTTGTCCTTACACTGCGATTTCCCATCATCACATATGTTGTTCCTCTGATAGACTTCAGTATGTGTGGAGCCCATGTTGTGTAGAGTCCAGGGTTCAGCACAAAACCTGAGGATGATGAGGATTATAACCAGCCTCCGCACACATCATTGTAGTTGTAGTACCTGACGGTGTAAACACAGCTTTATCTCTGCTGACATCAGGCCAGGAATTGGGGGACCCTCTAGGCCCTAGAGTTTAGGGTTATGAATTAGGGGGTTCACAATGATCAGCACAAACAAGTCCCTGCTTTTCGGATTGCAGTCTGAGGGGGTGAAGAGATTGTGCCCCTGCCCCCTCCACTCAGCGCCTACACCGAAGGGGTGAAAAGAGAGGCTAGCCCTGTGCAGAACCGTGAGACCCCCAGCATCCACACTACACCCCCACATGTAGCAGAGCTCCAGCTGTATTCTCTGTGTACTGGGGCAGCGTTTTACCTGCAATCCAATGGAATCACACACATCTTGCCACATTTACACACCCAGCACTGCTACATTTGAAATGTGGTGAGCGAGTCCTAAAAAAAAAATAATACCATGCAGCCCTCTCTTTTTTTTTTCATCGGTGCGGCACATCATGGGTTAATTTCCCTGATCTCTCTCCAGATAAATAACGCATGGTTCTATGTGCAGTCTATACGTGGCGTTATATATGGCAGCGACTTTTATCCATCTCTCGCTATAGATATTATGATCTCCCTTTCAGCTCACCCTATGCTATGTCTGATCCCCATCCTTCCGCCACGGAATAAATCATTTTCCAGAAGCCTAGAGTTATCCAGGTCAATAATATTCCATATACATTATAATCTACTACAGCCATTTATATTAGGATAATTCACGGGGAGGAGCGGCCTGGTGTCTTCTCTGCGGCTCCCGGATGACACAAACCCTGTGTAATATTTACAATTTATAGGAAGTCAATATTTACAATTACAAGAAAGAAAATAAATAAATAAATAGAACATTGCGCCATCTACAAGAACGGCGCTGATTTGGAGGCCCCAACCTCCCTTCCTGGAATTGTTTCGAGCAGAATAAAACCTGTACGGTAAAATTACATAAGGCGCAGACTGCAATGTCGCATCTTTAGAGACCTCGGGCGCAATTATCAGTCCCTTCTGCGCCCTTAGATTCCGCTCAGAGCAAAACGATCGCTGTTTATTGAAGGCGATCTTTTCCAGCAGCTCCAGCTTCAGTCTGATGTCTCAGCTCTGGTGGAAATGGCGCTGAATTTATGATGAGTCTCATGTCTGCGCCAGATTTGCACAAGTAGAGAAGAGACAATTCTATCATTAATGATCTTCAGGATCTGCTATAGGAAGAACACAGCTCTCAGGGGAATAGCACCCTGATACCCTGCCCCTCCTCCTTATTTCTCTAGTTACTTTCTACCTAATATATCCAAGATATAAAAACGGTGAAAATATCAATAATTACAGCAAATTGCTTATGCAAAATTATATATCATACCTGACTAGCACACGGTGTCCTTCAGAGATAAATGTGTATTTGTGGGATTAAATACAGCTTCTACAGGTTTCCTAAAATGTGTATCCAGCTCCACATGAAGGGAGAAGGAGACATGAGTGATATTCTAATGCTGGTAATATTATGGTATTTTATGTCATTATTATACAGGCTGATCAGCCTCTGGCAAGCCTTTATAGCACATAATAGCTTAAAAAGTATATATAATAAAAATTAAGAAGAAGAAGATAGTCATATTATTGTTAAATATTATTTATAAGTTTAAAAGCTGTCTGTTCCTTCATTGCAGACCTGTGAGAAAATACTGGAGGTAGAAACAATAATCATGGATATAAAAAATAGTAGTCACTAATAATAATATAATAGGATAGTCATATAGTTAAATATTATTTGTAAGTTTAAAAGGTGTCTGTTCCTTCATTGTAGACCTGTGAGGAAAATACTGGAGGTATAAACAATAATCATGGATAAAAAAAAAAAATAGTAGTAACCATTAATGATAATAGGAATATAAATAAAAAATAACAATGCAAATAAAATACTAATAGTGTATATATACATGTAACAAATAATGTTAATTTAAAAAATACACATAATGGTAAAAATAATAATAGTAATATTTAAAAATAAATAATAGAAATGTAGGGCTTTTCCTTTTCACTCTCACCTTGATCCATTGGTTCCTGGATAGCAGTTGCTGACATATTCTAAACACAAAATTTTTTCTATATGGGGTGAATTATGCAATTGATATTTTTTATATTTGTTGTCGGTATTATTATTATTATTTGGTCTACTTGACCAAAGTAATAAAATACTGTAAATCCCAGGAAAATAAAGGCTCATTTAATTTGCTGCTTTATTTCATACCAGGCCTCAAGCATTTGTAGGTGGATTTGTTTTGTTAAACTGTGAAAAGGAAAAATGGTTTATTTTTAAAGCCTATCTTGCTGAGAAAACTCCACTACAATGTTTGAAAACTGCTAAGGAAATCACTGGATATTAGAAAACAATTATGGGTGACCCTAAGTAAGGTGAGGGATGAGGCCTTCCCCAAATAAACCAAGCGGGAAATCTTAGGGGGAAAATCACATTCTGCCTGATGGAAACATCCTGTTTTAAGGGAAGGAAGGCCCACAAGAGCCCATGCATGGTCTGCAAGTGCAAACCAGAAGTTAACCCCTCCTCTGCCAGGCACACTATGCAAGCCTTGGATCTAGAGGTATTAATAATTGAATTAGCAATTATTGATCCTTGTGCTCAGGACTATTTTAATTTTTTTCTTTTCTTTTTCAGGCCAGGCCTACATTATCTTTTTCTATTTGTTGAAAAAATAAAATAAAAGCACCGAAATGGAATTTGGATGTATGTCACCATAAAGAATAGGGGGGAGGCAGAGTGAACAATAGACTGTTAATGGTTAACACAAATCCTTAAAAGCTTGTACCTTGAACTTACTAATCAGGATTCTCAGTGGGTTTTAGGATTGTGTAGGTTAACTTGATACCATATATATATATATATATATATACATAATTTCCCAAGCCCTGAATTCTTTGGTAGACCCAGCCTGGAGTGGCCTGGCGGTACCTGCTGACTATGGATAAATTCCCCCATTCTAATTAAGACTCTGCTTTGTTATGATTTAGTGGGAGTGATAATGTCCTGTTTTCACCACTTTATTATGTTCATAATTACACAAAGTTGCCAAGTCCCTGCAGTGATTTTTTTTTATATTTTATAATAAATATATTTTACTAGCTCTCTTGTATGTAAACATACCTCTGGCTGTGGGTGTTTTGGCTTTTAATGATGTGCTTGCATTTTTTATTACAGTGGATGGTTTGGACTGATGAAGGTAATATCTGAGATGATCTTGACAGACAGGCTTTGTTGCTGGATTCATCCACAGCACACAATCACACAACCTTTTCATTCGCCATTGCTCTTGTCCATAGCCCAATTAAGTGATTAACATCCACTGTAATGAGGCCCCTTTTCTCTGTGTCCAGCCCTGGGTCCTGCCTGTTTTGCAAAGCTTTATCAGGACACTTGTAATATTTTTTATTAAAATATTATATCTATCTATCTGAAATAGCAAAAAGGTAGCACTCCAAACTCAGTACAAATGCAGAAAATACTTTTATTCACCCATGTTGGATACCCGAGGTTTCAGCTGTATCCACATGGGTGAATAAAAGTATTTTCTTAATTTTTACAGATTTTGGAGTGCTGCCTTTTTGTTATTTTGTATACTGCGCAATAGTCTAGTCTCCTCAGGCGTGCACCTTTTTTTTAAATTTAAGTTGGATTTAGTGCTGCCAGATTTTTGCTTTCTATCTATCTATCTAATATCTATCTACCACTATCTATCTATCTCATATCTATCTATCTCTATCTATCTATCATCTATCTATCACCTATCTATCTATCATCTATCTATATATCTATCTATCTCTCATATCTATCTATCTCATATCTATCTGTCTATCTATTTATCTAATCTATCTATCTATCTCTCATATCTATCTATCTCATATCTATCTGTCTATCTATTTATCTAATCTATCTATCTATCTCATATCTATCTATCTGTCTATCTATTTATCTAATCTATCTTATCTATCTATCTCATATCTATCTATCTATTTATCTAATCTATCTCATATCTATCTATCTATCTATCTCTCATATCTATCTATCTCATATCTATCTGTCTATCTATTTATCTAATCTATCTATCTATCTCATATCTATCTATCTATCTTTCTATTTATCTTTCTATCTATCTATCTATCTTATCTATCTATCTCATATCTATCTATCTGTCTATCTATTTATCTAATCTATCTTATCTATCTATCTCATATCTATCTATCTATCTATCTCATATCTATCTATCTATCTATCTCATATCTATATTATATATCTATCTATCTATCTATCTATCTATCTATCTATCTATCTATCTCATATCTATCTGTCTAGGCAGCTAGCTATTATTTGTCTATCTACATATATCTATCTATCTTTCTTTCTATCTATCTATCTTTCTTTCTATCTATCCACCTCTCCTTTCCTGTGTTTTGTTATTGGGCCAATCCATTGATACATACATAATGAAGCTTCTGTGTTTTGACATGGAGCATTTTCATTTCCAGAGGGGTGAATCCCCCTCATAAAAGTCAGGCAGGGGTCAGTAGTTCACACATATGTAATCTCATTTTTATTTAAGCATTTACAGAGTGGTCATTTATTGGCCTTTGATTACAGCAGGGTCCACGTTGGTCTATAAACTCATTCACGCCCAACAATGGGGATTTTCTTAACAATTAACAAGGAACAACATAATAAACCTATTTAGAGAGGCATCCCTATTTACTGGAAATTAGGTCCCCTTTTAAGGCACCAGTGCCTAATTTCACACACTTTACAACCTCACTCTGAAGGTACGTAAACAAACTTTTGGTGAACTGTGTGTCCTGTTCCAGCCAAATGCAATGCTAAAGTGCTCTGGTTTTCACATAGAGATTTAATTTTCAGATACATAATAACCTTAAATACTGGCTATCATAAAGTTTTTATTTTTTTATTTATTTCCCCCCCCCCCCTATTTTTGCATATGCAAATAAAAAAAAAATACAATAAAAACACTTGGATGTATCTAATTTGATGCAATCTCATTCAACTTAATTAACACTGATGTCCATCACTTTGCATCAGTTAAATCAAGATGCTTTTTGTTTAGGTCTTGAAAACAGAAACAGATCTAAAAAATGGAATGTAAACCCAATGCTACCTGTCTTCATTTTATGCATCAGCTGTCTAGTTGGTGGCAATTAGATATAAAAAAAAAGCAAAAATGTAGAGCAAATAGATGGTTCTGTGTGAACATGCACTTATAATTACACTCAGTTTTCACCGTGCACATCATCTGTATGTCAGTATCCCAGAGCACATTATGAAAATATTTTTTGGGTCTTGATAGATTGATGTGTTTTAATTCTATACAACTAGATGGGGGGGGGGGGGGCACAAATAGGACCCCTGTCTTCATCTCTGTATTCAGAAATGGACAAATACTCATTGCTTACCTTACACAAATTTGCAAAATCATAATAAATTGTATTTCTGTGATGAGAGTTTTCTATTAATTGAGGATAAGGCAATACTCCAAATCTTAATTCATGATTCCTTTTGACTCCATGGGGTGTTGTGAATCCACAGGTACATACCTTGCAGTAACCTTTGCATTGAACCAGCCATTTTGTATACAGCTTGTAATACTTTTACTGTATCAGTAATATAGATCTCACCACAGGCCATGCTGCAAAATGTCAATAATAAAGTGGTATGTGAAGGACAGGATATTAGACCTTATCATAGGATATATGGGATAGGACAGGCAGCATTCCAGGCCAGGATTGTGTTGTTTTCCTTTTGTATGACTGGTGGGGAAGGGGAGATGGAGCAGGGAAAGGGATGTGTGCCCTGCAGGGGACACACTGCCTGTCAGTCCCCCCAACCTCTATTGTGAACTTCCATGCAAAACAACTCAGGCCTTTTAAAGCTGGTGCTTGTGAGGCCGCCTGATGATGAAAAGGAGAGAGAGGGGCCTAGTCTACAGAAATGAATTCTATGTGGGCTGCACAAATCTAAGCATATTCTGAAGACATCTCATCGTTATCTGTGCAGTCCAGGATCAAGTTGAAATCTCACTATATCTATATACTAGGCATTTATTTATTTGCAGATATTTGTTGATATTCCTAGAAGCTGCTTTCAAGAATATCCTTTCCTGCATAAGTATCTTCTTACAGTCACAGGCTACACTCATCTTCCAATCACATAAGTCTCACCTGTGGCTTGTGGCTGGACAGATATTGGGAAACTACAAGTCCCAGCATGCTTGTCCTAACCTAGCAGTGATGCAATGCTTTGTGAACACTGGGGGAGGTTAAAAATATAGGCTGTCTATACACAAATTATATTTATACCTTTGTGTGTTATAGATCGATGAATAGATAGATTTTTTTTTTTTTTTAAATGCTAGCCCTGACTAACCTTAAACTAGATAGATAGATAGATAGATAGTTTTATGTTAGTCACAGCTAGCTACATTCAAAAAGGTATCTATCTATCTCATATCTATCTATCTATAATTCACAGCATGCTTGTCCTAACCTAGCAGTTATGCAATGGTTTGTGAACACTGGGGGAGGTCAAACATATAGCCATGCACATGTCCTGTGTATACACAAATTATATTTATACCTGTGTGTGTGATAGATAGATAAATAAATAGATAGATATGAGATAGATAAATTATTTTTTTTAAATGTAGCTGTCTCTGACTAACCTAAAACCATATATATATAGACAGATAGTTTTAGGTTAAAAATGTATCTATCTATCTATTAATTATAGCCTGTCTATACACAAATTATATTTATACCTTTGTGTGTTATAGATAGAAAAAAAAATTGCTAGCCCTGACTAACCTAAAACTAGATAGATAGATATGTAATATCTATAATTCACAGCATGCTTGTCCTAACCTAGCAGTTATGCAATGGTTTGTGAACACTGGAGGAGGTCAAACATATAGCCATGCACATGTCCTGTGTATACACAAATTATATTTATACCTGTGTGTGTGTGTGATAGATAGATAGATAGATAGATAGAAGATAGATTTTTTTATTTATTTAGCTGTCCCTGACTGACCTAAAACCATATATATATATATATATATATATATATATATATATATATATATATAGATATAGATATAGATATATAGATAGTTTTAGGTTAAAAAGGTGTCTATCTACCTATTAATCTATTATCTATCTATCTATTATTACTATTATAAATTTTCCTCTTTGACATAGCAATTGTTGGCACTTGAGGCCTACCCAAGCTTGGTAAAGACACTATATAGCAGAAACCTGAATTGCACACAAGATCCCCTAGATTCCTCACAATTCATAGTATCCAGTGATAAAACCAGAGTTGTGCCAGATTATAAACTGTGCAAGTGACTTGTATCCGAATCTCTTAACATGCCACCTGCATTATCTCCCTTTAATCTTATCTGTAAACTTTGAAATGCTCTGCAGCTGATTGCACTCCCACTTTTTGATCACTAAATTTAGACTGCTTATCTCGATCTGTAATTGATGTGTGCTTGCACAAATATTGGAGCAAACACAAGGCCCTTTGCGCAAAACTTTGTTGAATGAAGTCACAGGACACAGTAAAAAAAAAAAAAAATGTAATACATAAACATCACCTGTACGAGGCATAGTGATTTGTATTCAATTATTTTTGGAGGATTGTTATTGTCTTAGGTGTATTTAGTGATTGTTATAATTGAGGAAGTCACTTGTACCCAGTTGGATGAATTATAAAGCTTCAGGATATAGGTTATTATGGAGCACTGTGGTCGAAGACACGTGGTTGGTGTAAGGTGACACCGGTTCATGCCTGCCTAAAATATTCACAGACAAAGGAGACTAAAAGAACACGAGTGTGCAGCCAAACTGCAATGCAATAGCAAAAGGGTAACCTACACTGCATGGCAGGCCATAGAGAAAATAACAAAAAAGTTACCCTGGAAATATTGATCTATGGAGCACAGCACTCTTTAATATAAAGATAATACAACTGTGTCACTGAAACAGCCTGACATCTAAATTCAGACGTAACTTCCATTTGAAAATGCATTAACACCATCTTTTTTTTAATCATTTTAGACCTTGCACCATGAAAGAAAATATGTAAATCCCAAACAAGTGTGTAAAATGTACTGTTTGCTGAAAATTCTCCTGTATTAAAAAAAAAACACTGCCTCCTGATTTATATTTTTTTAATGCACAACATTTAGACCTTCCTTATTACAAAAATAAAAAAAAATGCATTTTCAGAAATGCTTAGCAACACCTCAGTCCATAAGACTCAATAATATAATAAAAAGTATATAAAATAATCAAGATGAATTGAATTGTGTTCGTTCAAGAAAACAGTGGTTTTCCAGGGTTTGTTTTTTTTTTCATTTTTTTTTTTCTTTTTAATTTCAACGAAGGCGAAACATGCTCTCAACAGTGCAAATTTCCATTATTTTTGATTTACTGCTGTCAACACATTACACGGGGAAAAAATTACACCAATGGGTCTCTACAATATTTACTAAACTGAGTTTATAAGTGCAAGTGTAGAGAACTGACTGTGATTGTCATTTGCAGAAATTCTCCAGGCTTTATATTGACCATTCAAGTTTTTTTTTTCTCTCTCTCTCTCTCTTGAGCTACAAGGAATAATGCAGTTTGTCACAGGGGGGTATTAATGGGGCCT
This sequence comes from Bufo gargarizans, assembly GCF_014858855.1. NCBI lineage: Eukaryota > Metazoa > Chordata > Amphibia > Anura > Bufonidae > Bufo > Bufo gargarizans. The sequence continues at coordinate 440,817,897 of NC_058084.1, forward strand.
CTACCAAGAAAAAATAATACAAAAAAAAAAGAAATCACAATATCATCACAGCACTCTGTTACATTTATAATATGACTCTCTTCATCTGCACAGTCTTCTCTAAGCCAGGTATATGTTTATTTTGGGAGAATAGAAATGTCACGCTTCTCTTAGATCAGATGCTAGGGGAGTGATACAGAAAAAGAGAGACCTTTGGATACAATTGCGATTTCACTACACACTGTATGATTGTGCACGTAAAAAGACATCATTTAACAAAATACAATGACATATTTATTTTCACTAGTTGTTGAGGCAGCTTATTTTCCCAAGGCCTGAGCTAAATCTAGGCCCAAGACCATTCCAGTCCATAAAAACGAGTTAAGTGCAACTGCTCTTGAAAAATAAAATAAAATGAAATAAAAAAAACACCACAAAAAACACCCTCTCACCCAAATATTAAAGTAAAATCTGCCACATCTAATTATTCATGGATGACCCATATTGTGCAACAAATGACACAGTCATACTTCAACTTTCCAAATCTAGTGCAGAAAATGCAAATGGCTCATACTATAGTTTCTTTTTATTACACTGAAATGCTTTGACATTTGTTTTGTAGCAGATGAACTGAGGTACCGGGTGCTTTGCAAAAAATAAAATAATAATATATAAAATAAAAAATATTAAAATTAAAAAATTAAAAAGAAACAACTTCCATTCAAGGCCAGGGTTAATGCAAGTCTTTAAGCACTGAGTAGTCTGAGGAATGTAACCAAGTGAAAATTCCATATTGTAAATGAAAATAGCATCCACAATGTCCTTCTCCAGGAGATGTCAGGGCAAATAAATCCAAATTAATAATAATAATTAATAATAATATAATATATATATTTAAAAAAAAAGGGCTGATGCAACCATAGGGGGGGAAAAAACAATATCCCCATACAAAAAAAAAAATTATGATTGAAATGTCCTGAATTTGTGACTAGGAGGGAGAGGTACTGGAGAACCACCCAACTGCCATTTCCAAATAGGATGGGCCTTGTGGGGTGGGTAAGAATCCTTTGTGCTGTTTAAGGAGTAGGCAGGGACTAAATCTCCCTCTTTGCCAATAATCAATGACGGTGGACTGGGGAAATTTGCCATGAAATTAAAAGGTCTTTTTACTGTAGAAGCTACATTGTTGGCTAACCTTTTGCGTCTATTGGTCACTGTAATACCATCCAGTGTCCCTTCAAAAAATTCACTTTTACCTGGGGATCTTGGGCTCCTTGCAGATTTCAGATTGGGCTTGCAGGGAGTTGTCTGTAATATAGGTCTTTTTCCTAGCACCAGTGTCCTGTAATTTTTCCTGACCTTAGCACCATATTTGTAATCTCCATCCTCAGGCTTGTTGGGTGTATCTAAAGTGCATGGAGGGTCCTCCTCACTTGGAGTCACAGTATCTCCAGAAGTGGTTTGTTGTTTAGTATCAGTGCACACAGAGTCCAGTTTGGCTTTGACTAAAGCCCCCTCGGTTTTATCCTCCCCCCTATCACTATCAAGCTCATCCTTAGCAACATTGCACTCATAGTTTAGCTTATGCTGGTTATGGTATTCTTCATGACCACTACTGTCCTCAATTTTAATTTTGACATTGTGCAGAAAGGCTAGATCAGTGCATGCCTTCACCCCACTATTGTGAGGCTGCTCCGAGTTTTCAGGCACATCCCCTCTACACAATTTGTCCCCCTTCTCAGTGGTGGTTGCAGACACACAATGTAAGGAGCTGGGGGTTGTGGTATTCCTTTGCACACATGGTGAGAGAGTGGATGGCTTGCTCTCCCTGTTTATCCTTTGTTGTGGTAAGAATGTCTGTTTTTTCTTTGGGCTAGGTGAAGAGCCCCCCTCACAGTTAATTGTCATGTCACTTCTCTTAGCATTAGAGGAGAAAGCAGAAAGTGGGAGATGGATCCCAGAGGTTTTCTCAGGAAAGGAGCCCCCAAGAGCACAATACATCCCAGAACTCCTAAAGCCTTGGTGACTCCAATCCTGGCTTTCGGATTTAATCTCACAGTGAGTTGCCTTACCAGAACTAGGGCTAGGGGACCTGGGGAACTGGCAGAGGAGGTTTGCTTGGGCCATGTGAGCAGGGCTGGAAAAACTAGTTCTCCTGAATCGTATGCTTTCCACTGAGACCTGGCTGGACACAGAGCTGCTGTCTGACTCAGAGGAGCTGTCCTCATCAGAGCTCAGCTCACTGGAGTCAGACAGGCTTCCCTCCTCCTCCTCCTCTTCCTCCTCATCGTCGGAGGACACAGAGTTGCTGCTGCTGGACAAACTAGAACCAAAATCCGAGTCATTGGCAGCAGAACTGGACTCTGAGTCGCTGCTGTAACCCTCCTGTAGGACATCCAGGTGCTGGGCACAGAAGCCATTGACCAGGTGGATCCTCTCCAGGCACAAGGGGGTTCCTTTGGATCTGTAGGGCTTGGGTAAAAAGAAGAACCTCCTACTGCTGCTGCTGCTGCTGCTGTGGAATGAGGAGTCCTTGTCCGCTGAAGACCTTCTCCTTTTGTATCTGTAAGTCACTGAGCTGCCTAGCTTGGGTTGGGCAATGGCTGGTTGGTAGTAGTAGGCAGGGTGCTTGCTGCACAGCACGCCCCTGAAGTAGGGCAGGCTGGAGTGGAAAGCTGCTACACAGTCTCCGGGGATCTGAGGAGTTTCATAGTTTCCAGGGGTTTTGCAAGGAGACCTTGCTATTTGTGGGTAGCTGTGACCAGTGTATTTACTTAGAAAGTGAGGTAGATCAGCAGCCGGTAGAAGATCTGGTTCTCCAGGAGCAAAGGCTTTTCTCTTGATTGGCTTGGTAGATTCATTCAGACCCAGCCAAACTTTGTTCTCCTTCCAGAAACTGCAGTAAGGGTCGGGGGAAGGGTGCTCTTTTGTTGACAGTGGTCTGCTTATCCTCCTCCTTTTTGTCTTGAGGACCCTTTCAGTCTTGCAGGAGGTGTACAGGGCTTCCACGTCCTCTCTGGAGATCAGAGTGCATTTGGCCGCACGGAAAGCTATGGAGTTGATCGCCTTGAGCTTCCTCAGCTCCTCCAAGTCACAGTGGTGCTTCTTCACTTTTAGATGATCCATGCGCTTGTGCACTGTGGTTCTTGGGATGTTCTTCAGGAGATCTGTAAAGACCTGAGACAGGGCGAACATCTGCTTGCCTTGTATGACTAGGTATCCTAGCCTGACTCCATCCACCACTTCAAAGCCAGACTCCAGATCACCCATTGCTTTGGGTCATAGCCTCCTCAGCATTTGGCAAAGCAGAGGTGGTGATGGTGGTGGTGGTGCTTGCAGATCCGGATGCTTGCAGTCTCAAGGCATCCTTGCTTGAAGGAAGAGAAAGCCTGCTGATTGCCCTATAAAGTCTATAGGACTAGTCACATGTACAGCTGGAGATCCAGGCAGAGACAGATAGGCAGGTCCTAGAGCCATAGAGAGGACTGGCAGCTCTCCATTGTTAGAGGCTGCAGTACCTGAGTCCTGGTGCAGCCCCCCAGTGCATGAGAGCCCTCGGAATCCTGGAATGTGCTCTTCCCTCCGCCGCTGCACTATAGTGAGGAGTCCGGAGACACCTTCATCCATTAATTCCCCTACAGCCGCCGCTGATTGGACACTCCTGACAGGTGATGCAATAAAAATTGATATTCCACCCCTTCCCCCCAAAAAAATCTCCGGCTAATTAGCATACTCTTATCCTGCACCTCCCCTTCTAAAGGAAATAAGGCTGCATTTTACTATATAAATCTTGCCATACAATCAGCCTGCCCATATAGTCGGGTCTTTTTTCTTTTTCTTTCTTTTTTTTCATTTTTTTTTTTTTTGTCCTTTATGGTACAACAGAATTTGCAATTTCATTTATATCCACTATTCCTATACTATAGGCATGTGTGTTATGTGTCGTGCACATACATAGTTACATACGGTATATATCGTACAAGGAGGCATTGTCATACAGCTCCCCAATACCTCACCTATAGACATGTGCACTTCTATCTGATAGATTTCACTATACGTACTATACACTCACATCTAGTTCACTATACAATCATATATACTCCAGTATAGGTACATTATACACTCATTTAGCATATATCTCACCCCTATATTTCAGCAAATCCTATATTTCACTATATGTACATTATACATTTGTATAATTCACTAATATATTTCACTATAGTATATTATACACTCATATAGCATATAGTTCCTTCAGATATATTTCACTATAGGTACACTATACACTCATCATATATTCCACTATACGTACCCCATACACTCATATCACATATTTCAGCACACGCACACCTCACTATAGAGATATGCAGCATAGTAATGTTACAATACTGTGACCTCACAGAGGGTGGTATATACATGGTAGTACACTCAGGCATAGGTGTACACGTTATTATATGCTACTTCACGTGTGCATACTCATTTATGATCTATAGTTGACTCATTTGTTAAAATATTCGCACTGCTCACCATAAATATTTGATGGGCTATACAGTGCACTAAAGCAAGCAATCAGCAGCACACCAATGCACTTATAGACTGCTGGCCACAATGGTTATTGACCAATTGACTAACATAGTGCACTGCACTAATGCACTATTGTCAGGCTGTGGTGTGCACACTAATACACAACTATGCAATACACTACAATACACAAGGCTGTGCACTATGGCACCTAGACAATATTACAACATGAAGCCACACACTACAATGTGATCCTGCCATAATGTGCACTATTCTACATGCACTACTATATCGTTCTGTTGTACAATATGCACATACTGTGCACTATCACACATGATTTAAGGACACTGACAACCATTATTCTCCTTTATAGGACATTATACTATTATATATTAATATGTTGTTGGACTATTATACTTTATGATACACTATTGTGAACCATTATGCTTTATTGTAGGATATAATACACTATTACACATTATCATACACCACTCTGCCCTGGTACCCATTAGTAAAGGTCATTGTGCACTACTGTACACTATTGTGATTTCATGTGAGGTCTAATGTACTATTATACTTTATAATACACCACTGTGCACTGTTATACATTACTATAGGTCCTAATGCACTATTTTATGACCTTCACTATTGTAAGAAATTGCACCCTATTATACACTATTGTTCCACTGCACTATGGCATTGTTGTTGTAAAGTGGACACCCTGTGCTATTATATATTACTATAGGACACTGTGCACTACTGCAGCATTATATCATACTGTTTATCATTATATATTATTATACAACACTCTGCACTAATATAAATCCCTGTGCACTATTATACTTTGTTATACAACACTCTGCACTATTATACTTTGTTATACAACACTCTGCACTATAATAATTTACTGTACAAATCTCTGCATTGATATACTTTATTATACAACACTGCACTATTATACATTCCTGTGCACTATTATACGTTATTATACATCTTTCTGGACTGATATACTTTATTTTACAACACCCTGCTCTATTATACTTTATTATGCTGCACTGTGCACTATTATACATCTCTCTGCACTATTATACTGTATTATACAACACTCTGCACTATTATACTTTATTATACATCCCTGTGCACTATTAGACTTTATTATACATCTCTCAGCACTATTAGACTTTATTATACATATCTCAGCACTATTATACTGTATTATACATCTCTCAGCACTATTATACTGTATTATACATCCCTGTGCACTATTAGACTTTATTATACATACCTGTGCACTATTATACTTTATTATACATCTCTCTGCACTATTATACTGTATTATACATCTCTCAGCACTATTAGACTTTATTATACATATCTCAGCACTATTATACTGTATTATACATCTCTCAGCGCTATTATACTGTATTATACATCCCTGTGCACTATTAGACTTTATTATACATACCTGTGCACTATTATACTTTATTATACATCTCTCAGCACTATTTTACTTTATTATACATCTCTCTGCACTATTATACTGTATTATACATCTCTCAGCACTATTATACTGTATTATACATCCCTGTGCACTATTAGACTTTATTATACATCTCTCTGCACTATTATGCTTTTTTATACCAGCCTTTACAAGATGATAGATTTTACACTATCATACATTATTACAGGCTAGCGCTATTATACATTATCTGGCGGCACTACTATTAGGTCCTGATTTTCCTCTTGCAGCGCGGTCTCCCGGGCTCAGGTCGGTGACGTGGGCGGCGCGGGTGTCCGGGACTGATCACTACGATGTGCACAATAGCGAAAATGAAAGAAGCTGCCCGCAGGGACCCTGCCCCCTCCCCAGTGTGTGCGGTGAGTGGCCCCCGGTGTGTGTATGGTGAGGGGCCCCCGGTGTGTGGTGGAGCGGCCCCCGGTGTGTGCGGTGAGTAGCCCCCGGTGTGTGCGGTGAGGGGCCCCCGGTATGTGCGGTGAGCGGCCCCCGGTGTGTGGTGAGGGGCCCCCGGTGTGTGGTGAGCGGCCCCCGGTGTGCGGTGAACGGCCCCCGGTGTGTGCGGAGCCGCCGCCGCCCGATCCCGGTGCTCCGCAGAGTGCACCCTCCATGTACATTACATACTGCATGTCACACACACAGCTCGCTGCATACAGATGTAGCAGAGCGGAATAGGTGGCTGTTTCTTTTGTGCTCAATTATAACCTGCAATCCCATGGAAAACCACGGAGAAAATCACGAGTCTTAGTGCAAAACTCAGCTCTGCTACACTGGGAAACTGCGAATTATAGACTATACATAATATACTAAATTATATATATATATATATAGCAAACACTGTGTACTGTATGCTAAACATTATAAACTATGTACTACGCAATCAGGTGGAGAACAAAACTCAGCTCTGCTACACCGGAAATTGCGTATTATAGACTATATATAATATACTAGATTTATATATATATATATATATATATATATATATATATATATATATATATAACACTGTGTACTGTATGCTAAACACTTAATACTACACAGTGAGTTGTAGAGTAAACTCAGCTCTGCTACACCGGGAAATTGCGTATTATAGGCTATAGGTAATTTATTATATAACATATAGCAAATACTATGTACTATGATATCAGGTATTATACACAACTATATACCTGTACTATATAGATAGATATATGCTACTGTGTACCAAGTCTATAATCTATGTGCCATAGACTACACAGCAATCACGTTAGGATTTATATACCACCATGGTATGCACTATGCAAGTCATATTATCCACTATCCACTACACAGTATACATTAGGTGGTATACATTGTATATGACATGTATGCTACACTATATACCACACCCTATACTTTATACATTATAGTATACACGCTGTACTACAAATTATATCACCACCTATACACTACATACTATACTCTACATCATATTCCACAATCTATACACTACACAGTATACACTATATATTACATACTATACACTATATATTAGATATACACTACATACTATACACTATATATTGCACATTATACACTACACAGTATACACTATATATTACATACTATACACTATATATTAGATATACACTACATACTATACACTATATATTGCACATTATACACTACACAGTATACACTGTATTTTACATATTAGACTCTACATGATATACCACCACCCACACATTACATACTATATACTACACATTATACTCTACATAATACACCACCATTTGAACACTACATAATATACACTATACATTATATATTACACATTATACACTATATACTACGTAACAGACACTACGAATTATACCACCACCCACACACTACACAGTATACACTATATACTACACATTGTACCATCATCTAAACATTACACAGTATACACTTTATAATACATATTATACATTACATATACCACCATCTAGTCACTACACAGTACACCTCCTATATATTATGCGCTACGTATTTATTTTGCTATATTATATACCGCACAAATACTGTATGCTGTTTACTATAGTCTTCATTACATCCGGATACTATATTACACGCTGCGCATAGTATACACTGCATACTGTATGCTGTTTACTATACTATGTATTATATCTGGATACTATATTACACGCTGCACATAGTATACACTGCATACTGCATGCTGTTTACTATACTATGTATTACATCCGGATACTATATTACACGCTGCACATAGTATACACTGCATACTGTATGCTGTTTACTATACTATGTATTATATCTGGATACTATATTACACGCTGCGCATAGTATACACTGCATACTGCATGCTGTTTACTATACTATGTATTACATCCGGATACTATATTACACGCTGCGCATAGTATACACTGCATACTGTATGCTGTTTACTATACTATGTATTATATCTGGATACTATATTACACGCTGCACATAGTATAGACTACATACTGCATGCTGTTTACTATACTATGTATTATATCTGGATACTATATTACACGCTGCACATAGTATACACTGCATACTGCATGCTGTTTACTATACTATGTATTACATCCGGATACTATATTACACGCTGCACATAGTATACACTGCATACTGCATGCTGTTTACTATACTATGTATTACATCCGGATACTATATTACACGCTGCACATAGTATACACTGCATACTGTATGCTGTTTACTATACTATGTATTATATCTGGATACTATATTACACGCTGCGCATAGTATACACTGCATACTGTATGCTGTTTACTATACTATGTATTATATCTTGATACTATACTATATTACACGCTGCGCATAGTATACACTGCATACTGCATGCTGTTTACTATACTATGTATTACATCCGGATACTATATTACACGCTGCACATAGTATAGACTACATGCTGCATGCTGTTTACTATACTATGTATTATATCTGGATACTATATTACACGCTGCACATAGTATACACTGCATACTGTATGCTGTTTACTATACTATGTATTACATCCGGATACTATATTACACGCTGCGCATAGTATACACTGCATACTGTATGCTGTTTACTATACTATGTATTATATCTTGATACTATACTATATTACACGCTGCGCATAGTATACACTGCATACTGCATGCTGTTTACTATACTATGTATTACATCCGGATACTATATTACACGCTGCACATAGTATAGACTACATGCTGCATGCTGTTTACTATACTATGTATTATATCTGGATACTATATTACACGCTGCGCATAGTATAGACTACATACTGCATGCTGTTTACTATACTATATATTATATATTGATACTATACTATATTACACGCTGCACATAGTATAGACTACATACTGCATGCTGTTTACTATACTATGTATTATATCTTGATACTATACTATATTACACGCTGCACATAGTATAGACTACATGCTGCATGCTGTTTACTATACTATGTATTATATCTGGATACTATATTACACGCTGCACATAGTATAGACTACATACTGTATGCTGTTTACTATACTATGTATTATATGTGGATACTATATTACACGCTGCGCATAGTATACACTGCATACTGTTTGCTGTTTTCTATATTACGTATTATATTGTACTATACACTGTATATTGTGATTATCTAAGACTCTGGCCGCCCACAACAGCCTGCTGAGGTCTTCGCTACAATGTAACAGTCACTTTATGTTGATTCTGTCGTTCACGATCCGTGGTTATAGTTTCTGGAGGATTATTCCTATGCTAGGAGCTGGATACAGCAGCTTGAATGGGCGATCATCGAGCTTTCCTATGGGCTGAGGAACAATGATCGCACAGAGTTAATATACTGCCCTGGGTATCTGCAGGGATCACTCTGCACTGGGGTCTGGCGGCATTAATAATGAAGCAGGTATATGCAGGATGGGGGGGGGGGGGGGGGTCACTGACTGACTGTGGGGTTTACAGGCTGGTATTCCTCTATAGGGGAAAACCAGTAATCAAGAAAAACACAACTAATGATGATGATGAGGGTGATGATGAAGGCTGCAGGCTGCTTGATTTGTGGAAGTCCTAGTCAAGAATGTTGTTTGGCCAATCTATAATGATTAGCCTTGGGGTTATTTAGGATCAAATGGAGATGGCCTGGTCCCACACCCAGGGCTCCTCTGGAATGTTCTGCTCCATCCTCACTCCTCTCTTATAGGCCTCATGCACACGACCGTTGTGTGCATCCGTGGCCGTTGTGCCGTTTTCCGTTTTTTTTCACGGACCCATTGACTTTCAATGGGTCCGTGGAAAAATCGTAAAATGCACCGTTTGGCAGCCGCATCCGTGATCCGTGTTTCCTGGCCGTGAAAAAAATATGACCTGTCCTATTTTTTTCACGGCCAACGGTTCACGGACCCATTCAAGTCAATGGGTCCGTGAAAAATCACGGATGCACACAAGATTGTCATCCGTGTCCGTGATCCGTGTCCGTGATCCGTGTCCGTTTTTTCCTATCATTTCTATGGCAAACTTGACTTAGATTTATTTTTCATTTTTCATGTCCGTGGATCCTCCAAAAAACAAGGAAGACCCACGGACAAAAAAACGGTCACGGATCACGGACCTACGGACCCCGTTTTTGCGGACCTTCAAAAAAACGGTCGTGTGCATGAGGCCATAGTCTCACATATTCTGCTGCTGGATTTTGCAACAAGCTTTTGTTCCCAAGAGCTGCCCATCATTTTAGAAAAAAAAAAAAAAGGGGGGGGGGGGGTAATCTGTGACAGACAGATCAGTCCAGGCCATCAGCACACTTCTCCTCTATCTAGGGGGCTTTTTTTTTTTTTTTTAACAGGCACATTGGGGGTCGAACCCAATAGAAAAAAAAAAGGGCTGACAGGGGCCCCTGTTCCTGTATACATGAAAGGCTGGGACTTCAAGATGGATTTGCATCTACACAGGGGGATTTCGATCAATAGGTAGCAACATTTATGGTGGAGATTATTAATGTGGAGACCGGACAACAGCATCAGCAGGACAATTAAAGATGAAGGTTATTATTGGGGATGAAAGTTGAGCAGCTAGTTGCTTTGTTGTTCTAGGTGCCAAATCTCATCTCCAGATTGAAATCCTTTTTAGAAAGCGTGTACAGTTGTCAACCTGATTAAATATGTAGGATACATACATATAATATAGTGTAATCCATATGACTAATGCATATACAAAGCAGAATCTGCACGTGCTAACATTCTATCGATTCAATGTCTGATTATATAGATCTTCAATATTTATCTGCATCTATCAATGTATTTATTTATATCTCTATGAATTATCTGTATATAACTCTAGATACAACATCTATATCTATCTTATCTGAAATCTATCTGATCTAATTCATCTACATCTAATATCTGTCTATCTACTTATATCATATATCTATCTATCTAATCGTTTTCTATATCCTTCCAATCTATCTATATCTGTCTCTTTATCTATATATCTAATATGTCTATCTACCCATCTCTAATATCTATCTATCTATCTATCTATCTATCTATCTATCTATCTATCTATCTACCCATCTCTAATATCTATCTATCTATCTATCTATCTATCTATCTATCTACCCATCTCTAATATCTATCTCTAATATCTATCTCTAATATCTATCTATCTATCTATATCTATCTATATATCTATCTATCTATCTACCCATCTCTAATATCTATCTATCTATCTAGCTCCCCAGCAGTTCCTCTGTCTTTCTCAATCTTTATGTAAAATAACATCTTCTCAAGACTGCCTGAAGACTACAGAACAACATGAAGACCACTACGTGTGCCCCTGTCCTCTCTGTAACCCCCAGTGTCAGCTGCAAAGCAAGATATACAAAAAATATTCTATGAACTATTGAACATCACAACTGCAATCTGGAGCTGGGAGCACCGCCTGACCCCTGTCCATGAATCTATAGAAAGGAGCTACGTTTGCTTGTCAACAGACCCCATCCAAATGCAATATTGAAATATCGCACTAGACCATGACTATGCAAATCCTGCATACTGGACTGACAAGTCCTCCTGCATCAATATAGGACTGTGTTTATAGCCTGTGTTTACTGACTATTGTCTATATCCTGTATGGACCGAGGAGTCCTCCTGCATTAATATAGGACTGTTTCTATATCATGTATGGACTGAGGATCCTTCCTGCATTAATATAGGACTGTGTCTATATCCTGTATGGATTGAGGAGTCCTCCTGCATTAATATAGGACTGTGTCTATATCGTGTATGGACTGAGGAGTCCTCCTGCATTAATATAGGACTGAGTGTCTATATGCTGTATGGACTGAGGATCCTTCCTGCATTAATATAGGACTGTTTCTATATCATGTATGGACTGACTAGTCCTCCTGCATCAATATAGGACTGTGTCTATATCGTGTATGGACTGGAGTCCTCCTGCATGAATATAGGACTGTCTATCTCCTGTATGGACTGAGGATCCTTCCTGCATTACTATAGGACTGTGTCTATATCCTGTATGGACTGACTAGTCCTCCTGCATCAATATAGGACTATCTGTATTCTGTATGGACTGACTAGCCCTTCTGCATCAATATAGGACTGTGTCTATCTCCTGTATGGACTGAGGAGTCCTCCTGCATCAATATAGGACTGTGTATATCTCCTGTATGGATTAGACAGATGCTGAATTCATAAATCTTGGGGCCAGACTGCTATTGTATCTGATTATTAGTTGTATCCATCCATCTCTTCATTTATGGGAAATCGTGTCTCTTCTTCTTTTTTTTGTGTGCTACAATTAATTAAAAATAAATGATTTAAAAAGCCCCTACAGCCCAGGGTGGCAGTGTGCACTGCTGGATGGGGACACATTGTGCAGGCCATGTTGTCTAATGACCCCTGCTCACAAAGCACTGACCTTTGCCCTTTATCTGCCCCTCCTGACCCCTATAGAATTCAATGCAGCCTTTCAAAAGAAAAAAACAAATCTGCAAATCCTTGTGGTGAAAGAGGATTCGGGGGGTTCTTCTACTTTGCATGTATGGAGAACTGGAATTGCACCTTTCCAGATCAATAGGATATGAGGGAGTCCGATGAAAACCATCTCAGCAGAAAGATTATTTTGGTTATCAGTGCAGTACAAGCCCCCAGTGGTGGCCAGTCTATACCCCCCATCTCCTAAAGCCATGGGGGAGACTGTGCTGACCACAAGCAGGGAAGCAGCAGTGGGGGAGGGGAGGAAGGAGCTAATCTACAGCTACAGGCGCATTCCCTTATCTGTAATGCTATCAGCCGGTCTATAGGACGCCGTAATTATGGAGCCTGATAAAACAATGCCTTCTTTTGTGACTTCAATAAATAAATGATGTTTGCAGAAGAATAATCTTTTAATGCCCATTAAACGATCTCACGTTTTCTATTGGAGGGTCTGGTGGCTTGTAAAATCTGAACAAATGGGGAATTTCAAGGTTGGTATAGAAAGACAAAACCTAAATATTGGTGTTAAAGTCTAATGTGGTTCTTACACTTCTGTGTCCTCTCCTTATTATGGCTCACTGTCGCATACTCATCTGCATGTCCCACCGTGGTCCTGATTATTTCATTTCAGGACTCCTTAACTTTGCAAAACACAATGCGAGGAAATCCCCGAACGTGTTAAATATTGGGAATTTAATGGAGGTAAATGGTATGTGCTACAGGCAGTGCTGATTGTATCTGGGGTCTAATGGGGCTGGAAAGGAGATTACTCACTGAATGTCTAATACACACTGGCTAAGATTAGATCTAATTCAGACAACAGGTTAGAATCTATCTATCTATCTATCTATCTATCTATCTATCTCATATATGTATGTCTATCTCTCTAATTATCTATCTAATATCTATTTTCTAATGTCTATGATCTCTCTATCTAATTATCTAATATCTATTATCTATCTATCTATCTATCTATCTAATATCTATCTTTTCACTATCATGTATCTATCTTATCTATCTATCTCATATATGTATGTCTATCTCTCTAATTATCTATCTGTCTATTATCTCTCTATCTAATTATCTATCTAATATCTAGTATCTATTTATTTATCTATCTATTTATCTATCTACCTTTTCACTATCATCTATCTATCTATCTATCTATCTATCTATCTATCTATCTATCTATCCATCTATCTTTCCTCCCAATCACATAAAACTTAATGAAGGTTGGACAATTCAGAGTTTGTTTATGTATCCATTTATTTGTCTATTGGATACATTGATTATTAGGTCATTGATTATCTATCTATCTATCTTTTCACTATTATCTATCTATCTATCTATCTATCTATCTCATATCTATCTATCTATCTATCTATCTATCCATCTATCTTTCCTCCCAATCACATAAAACTTAATGAAGGTTGGACAATTCAGAGTTTGTCTATGTATCCATTTATTTGTCTATTGGATACATTGATTATTAGGTCATTGATTATCTATCTATCTATCTTTTCACTATTATCTATCTATCTATCTATCTATCTCATATCTATCTATCTATCTATCTATCTATCTATCTATCTATCTATCCATCTATCTTTCCTCCCAATCACATAAAACTTAATGAAGGTTGGACAATTCAGAGTTTGTCTATGTATCCATTTATTTGTCTATTATATGGGTCATTGATTATCTATCTATTCCTAATATCTGTCTACTTATCTCTATCTAATATGGATCTATCCATCCATATTCATTAATTAATTCATAATTTAAATGACCCATCCACTTGTTCATCTATTTATATTTTACATTACTTATCTATCTTATCTCTTTGTGTAAAGGCGCTCCTTATACATGAAGTATAACAATTATGTGGTAGATTCTTTCTATTACAACTGAGCCACCCCTTATTAATACCTGTTCTCTAGACACAAATCCTGGGCTCATATTCTGCAGTGTTGTGATAATTTCTATTTCATCTTTTTAATTTTTAGCAATTCAGTTTTTTAAATATTTCACAAAGTCACTCCTACATTTTTCTTCTTTCTTTCTTTTTCTTTTTTTTTACCCTGTGCAAAACAATGCATTGGAAAAGTGCATAGAAATAGTTGATTTCACAAGTTTAGGGAAAGGAGCAGGCCCCTTCTTTTGAAAGTTCAGAGCCTCTCTGCTCTCCCTCTCTGGGTGGAATTGGAGGTCCTAAACGTGAGAGATTCACAAGGAGGGGGTCTCCATCTTGCCACAACGTGCTCAGCAACTTAATCCTAAAGAAAGAGCAGGATCCAGCGATTAATAAATGGGATACAGTGGATAAACTCCTGTCCTGGGCTCTGCCAGCCTGGATCTAGCACTGGTACTGGATGGAAAGCCCTGGATCTTGGATGAGATATAAGGGAAGGTAAGAATTTGTTGTGCTGTTTGGAGACAATAGAGGAACAAAGGCGATCACCATCCGGCTTCACAGTTCTTTATTTTATTTTCTTGCAAAATGTAACACCGTTCTTTACACCGTTCCCCTCCCCCTGGGGTTCTTTGCGCCTTTTCTGCAGAGTGTTTGATAAATAAAATTGTAGCAGCATTTTTTATTTCTTTATTTTTATTTCTTTAGCGCGATTTGCACGATCTGGAACTGAAATCGGCGGCTGGTAATTTGCGGCAGAAAAATCAGCCTTTGTAACTTTAAAAGAATATAGCTAATGCAGGGACTGAGTGTAGAAAGTTAGAATAAACTGGTGGAGAAGGATGTGGTGCAGCGGCAAAACGTGCATTGGAAGTTGTTTTGTTTTATGTAGGACAACACAGGGTAAAATGATGAGAATGTGTTAGGCGGGGTGGGGGTGGGAGAGGGGCTCATTAACAGCAGATCCGGGTGAGAGGAGCAGGCTGGCCGGGCTGCAAGGCTGGGAGGACCGTATGGGGTGCAAAAAGACAGGGTGGCATGAGATGGCATTGCTTATTAGGTGTACAGATTGCAGGCTGCAGTGGGACAGGGGGCATTATGCATGGCAAATGGCAAGGAAATGGGCTGTTTTATAATAATATTGATTATGACAAAATACAAGAAATATATATATATATTGGCACAGGCATGGCAAACCCTTGGGATTACACAGCCATAGTTCACCATATACCAGGAATTGCACTGAAGCCTCCTAGATGGGCACATTACACTGGAGGATTAGGCAGGGAGGACTGAAGAGGGCATCTCCTTAGGCAGCTAACATTACACAGGGCATCCTGCTTGGCAGAGGAGAAATCATTACAGACTGCACATGCCAGTTTACAGGATATAATATTATGACAGCCAGCATTAGTTGCAAAGGGCAGGGTGGCAGGTTAGGTAGATATGAGAGGGGATCTATATTACAATGCCTAACCATTCAGACCCACATGTAATATAAAGGAGATAGAAGTGGTAGATCTGAATCTTTTGAGATGCACAGTTTTATTGGATGTGTGCAATGCTTTTAAAATAGAGATAGATGCCTCTAATGTCTATGTGGGCATCTGTCCATAAGCAAAGGAAAGTGTCCATAAAGGAAAGTGT